>NW_020824828.1:1092500-1370000 GCF_003285875.2 Drosophila novamexicana | reverse complement strand
TGATGGAAGGGCCAGCGGGCCGCATAACACCCAAATCAAACTCAACTTAACTAAACACGCCTTAAATGGGTATTATCTGCTGGCCAGCACATTTAATTTCAATAAGTCAAGTCGGACGCGCCCTAGCTGGCACTGGGGTCGCCCGCCAAGCCCGGCGCCATTGTATTGGTCAGCTGCTGGGGGCCACCTGTGACCAATTTCGATTATGAGACTTGGCAACTTTTTTTTTGTCGTCGTCGTCGTCGTCGATGTTGGGTCAGCCGCCTCAAGACAACCCCAAAGGCGTTGTTAATTTTTGTGCCCCATAAAACTCAACCACCCCCCGGCCAGGTTGGCAGCTCTCAGTTCATTTTGGGTGGGTGGACGGACGGCTAATCAGCTTCCGCATTTTTATAGCAAGCTGCTTCCCCGGCCGGCGGGCATGTTACGGAAATCGCAAGTAGCTTAGCCTAATATGCTTTGTGTTTTGCCGTTTATTTATTTACGCTACTTTCACTTTCTTGTTTTCTTTATTTCTCCTTCTTTATTTTTTGTTGCTGCTTTTTTTTTTTTTTTTTGACCTTTTTTAATGCGCGTTTTCCGAAGTCGGCGACGATTGTTGGGATCATTTGTTTTACTTGGCCTCAAATAAATCCAAATATATAATTCATTGGGCAGAGTTTACTTATAGGATTTACTTGCGAAGACGCAGACCAAGCCCAAGCCAGGGGCTGATTGACCAGTTGAGCGAGTGACTGAATTATATATACACAACCATGCCTAGAGATTTACGCACTAGACTAATGTGATAAATATGTTTTTTGGTTAGGTATATGGAATCGGGAGGGCAGAGTGCTCAAATGGCAGACTAGCAGACACCCTGCCAAGCTGTTTTTTCAAGATTTTCAATTTTCTTATATAAACACAATTCATAGATAGAATTCATCATCATGAAATTGTCAGGGCCTAAATAAGGCAATAAAACGTGTGCATATACCAATGAGCGAAGATCTGCCTTTAATAAAGAGTTTGCTCTTTTAATTTTGATGGGGTAGGAATAGATATCCAAAATGTAAAACTTTCTTAATCAGTGTTCTCTATGCGACAGCCCACATATCGAGCTTGGCTTATCGAGTTCATATAATATTCGAGCGATCCATAAGAAACCTTGTCCTAAAATCGATAGTTATCGATAGCTTAAAAATGAAAACAGGTTTCAAAGGATATTTAGCTTGTTGGGAAAACATATATTTCAAGTTGCATATATCTTACATATATATATCTTACTCTTAAAATTCTTACTCATAATATTTCCAAGGTCGACGAGGTGAGTGTGGGCGAAGCTGAATTATTTTGGGCTAAAGGTTGAGATGTGCAGACCACCTGCTAAATTGGCAGACTGTAGCTCAGCAGAGGCAATTTTAAAGATATTTAAATCTGTCAATTACCTTAAACAGAAGAGATTGGACCAGGCTAATAAGAACAATTGTTCTAGGCGTCCTATATTCATCATGCAGAGTATATATGGAGACAAGTCATATATCTAATTGTGTGTTTCATAAATTAAAGTAATATGTACAACATACATGTAAGGCAATATTATTTTGCCTGCTTATGTGGGCCAGCAGATTGGCTGAATAATTAATTTCCATGCGTTTGCTGCGCTGATTTGTGCGTAGCCTGTTGACCACTCGTGAGTTATGTTTCCCATTAACACTTTGGCATATCAAAAAGCTGCCGGGTTGGGTTCTTACTCAGGCCGCCAATCGCAGGCGCCAATCGCGTCAGCAATTGAAGAAATTAATCAAAGCGCCAAAGTTGGGCTAGCGAAATGATTTATGTGCGAGCAAATAACTTGGACATAAAGGTAACAAATACTTTGATAATCATAAATCACAACACGACCCGAGCCCGAGCCCGTGCCCGAGCCCGAGCCCGAGCCCGGACTGCCGCACACATGTCGTATCGGAGGGGAAGGAAATGATGGGCGTTGGAGAAGGCTGGTTGGAGGTGTCTGGGGTGCTCGGATGCTGGGGTGCTGGGCCTTTCAAACCGCACACTGGACCGTTGGAAAGACAAATGATATTAAATATGGTCGCTGAAGATGCATAGCCAGATTCAGACCAGCAGCCGAACCAGAGTGCAAGTAGCCGTTGCTATAATGTGTATAACATTTCATTTCAGCTCGATGCCGTTCAGCAAACGGCCAAACAAATTGCCTATTGAATGATTAAACGGCCAGACCAGAGCTGAAGCAGTAGCTGAAGCTGCAGATGTATCTGTAACCGAAGCCCAAGTCCAAGGACGTGGCGACTATAAGACTGTGTCTCGTAGGAGTGGCAGCGCCTTTCATTTCGTATTCGCGTCCGTCCACCATAAATCATCGAGCTCGGGGCGAGCTGTGCTCCGGGCTGCCTTGGTAACATATGAATTAGAAATTGCTACAAGTTTCTGATGCGGCGAAAGAGGGGATGGGGGACCGCGGACGGGGCATGGGCAGGATTCGGATGCTTCAGATACGGATTTTGGATGTGACTGCGGGCGTGTGGAGTGTCAGACTGTTGGAGTGTGCTGTCAACGCCGCTGTCGCAGTCAGCACGTGTTGACGTGCATGAAATTCTTACGGTAAAGGATTTCATTACATTTCGTTTCGTTTCGTTTCATTTGCCCTTTGCCGCACGGCCGAGTCGATGCCAAGTCAACCGCCAGGTCCAAGTCCAAATCCAAGTTCCTGGTCCCATTGGCAACCCGTCAGCGCATCGCATCACGTAGAATTTGGCCAAAATGCCGCTGGCATTTGCCTATAATTCTCTCAGCCACTTTACTATTTCCGTGTCTCGGCCTCTCTCTCCCTGTTTTTAATTTCTCGCTCTCAGTGTTTATTAGTCTGCGTTTGGCGGCTGCTTCTTTTGGCCATAAATCCTGCAACGTGTCTTGCATTCAATTTTACGTGTTTCCCTTTCGGTTTTATACTATATTTCATCACTTGTTGTCCTTGTTGGTTTCTCATATCCAGTTCACGAGCTTACGCGACTTTAAATGCTTACGGTTTTTCCGCTTTTCTCTTTTTCTTTCTTCCATTTTCTGTCGCTGTGCTCCTTGACGATTTTCCAGAACAACAACAAAGGTAAACCTGTCTTCAATGGTTCAACGTTTATTTTTTATTTTTGCTCTTTAAAAATATGACACACAAATGTGTGCATAAGCCAAATCACAAGGCTTTAAAGTTAGCTTTAACGGTGAAGTCTCTTCCAATTTTGGGTGGACTGGGGGGAGCTGTCTAAGAGAGTGAAATGATATAACAAAAATAATATTATATGGGTATGGTATCCAAAAATACTTGCCTAAAATTTCACATGTCAAGCTTGTTAAGCTGCCTGACTTTCTGTCCGTCCGTCCGTCCGTCTCTTCATATTAAACTTGGAGATATAAGACTTTGATAAATATATCCTAGTCTCATTAAGACCTAGATGTGTATCTATAGTTAAGGCAAGGATAAATATGAGGTACTCCAAAGAGCGCTCCCAAAATAGTTTGTCTATAGGAAAATGTATTACTAATTAATTTGGGCAGCGTTTTTTTAGCTGTGAACGAGCCATGTGCAGGCGAGAGCCCCCAAAATGTATTCCTTGATTTAGCTTTTTTAAATATCTAGTAAAAACTTAAACTGTTGTATATAGTTTCTGGTATGCTGAATTAGAACAGATCGATAAATAATGATTCCCAAATTTCTTATTTAAGTATATATTAAAACAAGCTTAAGGTTAAGCTAAAGTCCTGAAAGTCTTGATGAGAGGCTTCCTGGAGATCTGCGCGAGCTCCTCAAACTTATTTAAGCTCAAATGAGCTGGCAACACTGAGGGCATACAATTTCATTTCGTTTGTTATTTATGCAACTGCGATCAATTCCAGGGCCTACAACCTAGGACCAAAGCCAGAAAACGGAAATGAGCTGAAAAAAAAAAAATTTTTTAAAATACCAACAGGACAACCACGGCGAAATTTTATAACATGACTGTCTCGCCTCCTCTTCGCAACAGACTGGAGACTGGAGTGCCTGCAGCAATGTACAATATTTGGTTCACATTTCTCCTACTTATTTGGCTTTCACTTTAGCCGAATGTAGACGGCAAACCGCTCATAGCCCTGCTCTCTTAATACCCTGCAATCTAAGGGGAAGTAGGGTAGGGCATATTATGAGTGGCAACAGCAATCTGCCATTTGATGATGATGCACAATATATGAATTTAGGAATTGAGTTCTTCCGATAATGCCTATGTGCAGGGTATCTTTTAGTCTTGACACACGATTGCTTGCTTATTGTTGCTTGCTTTTTTTTCTTTAAGCGTTTTTACCGCCAACACAAGATTTAATTAAACCAAAGACTTGATTTATGAACGAAAGGATTCGATGTCCGCACTGGGTTTGCCGGCAGCTCAAGGGGGGGTTTTGGCTGCAGCAGTTGAAAAATGCCGAGCAAATGGGGCGCACGGCTTACGGCGCTAAAAACAGCAGCGAAAACAGATGCAGAAATAGAAGTCGAAACAGCAACAGAAGCGGAGGAACAGCGCTTAGAGTTCATTGTTGTTGTAATAATGATTTGGCTCACATAGCCGCCAGAGAAGAGAAGCCAGGAGCTGGCTTGTGTGCCTTCTGGGGAGGGTAGTTGAGGGCTGTGCCCGCCTGGCCTGGCATATAGTACAACAGCTGAACGGGCCGTTAAAAGCGTTCCCAGCATAATACACATAAAGAATTGTTTTGCGGAGCTTGAACTCAAACTCCAGCCCGAACTCCGTCTCTGCCACCCGCCCGCTCGTCCTTGTTCTTGTCCACGTTGTCGCTGGCAACATTTTCTATTGTTTTAACCCTTTTTTTTGTTGCTCTACACACATATATATATTTATCCTGCTGCTGCTCGTGCGGAAGGAGTTGGGGCGGAGCAAAAGGAAGTGGCATTTGCGGCATTCCATGGCATCGATTTAAAAAATTGAATTCGAAATGTAGTAGTTAGAAAATGCTGAAAAGACTCTTGCGACTTTAAACATAATAACTCCATAATATAACTTAACAATATTAATGTTGATGCCTTAGAGGCATATTGTGCAGCGTGTCGGCCTGCACATGCCCTACATACCTACGAAAATCTATATTGATTGTATCTGACTATACAAAGTTACGACTTCTGCAGCAGTTTTCGCGATAAGGAAGAAGAAAGGATGATTTCAACACTTATATGCAGCTGTCCTTGCTCCATGCAAAACTATATCCCATTTTTTTAAAACCTATTTCCGGTTGGATTTATCAGATCCCTCCGAGGATGAACCCAAATGCATTTTAGACAAGGTATTCTCTGCATCCCTCGTTTGGTCTCTGGGAATGTGGGCGGCGGATCAGTCCAAGTACGTCCTGCCCAATTTACCGAAACTATCGCAACCCAAATTCACAAATTAAGTTAACTTCTACTCGACCAAGTTACATCATTTTTCTACTTTCTTAACTTATAATGATTCTTTTCTTCCTGGCAATAGATAAAAAAGGGTTTTATTTTTTTGGGCAAGTGTTTGGACAGGTAGAATTTCCGGGTTTACATCATTAGACGCATCGATCTATCTATGTTTCCTTATCTGTCCGTCCATCTTTCTCTGAGAGTATTGGCCTTATATACAACATGAACTAAGTTTCCATAAACAAAGGAATCGAGAAAAATAGTTTTATACCCTGAACCCATTAAAAATGGGTATAAGGGTATATTGTATTTGTGCAAAATCCAAATGTATGTAACAGGCAGAAAGAAGCATCTCCGACCCCATAAAGTATATATATTCTTGATCAGCACCAATAGACGAGTCGATCTAGCCATGTCCGACTGTCTGTCCGTCCGTCCGTCCGCTTGTATAAACGCAAGGATCTATATCTATAAGAGCTAGAGACTTGAAATTTAAGCGTTTTCAAGCATTCGATAAAAATCGATATCGATATCCTGTTTTTTGGGCAATTTTGGTAAATAATAAGAGCTGGAGTCACCAAACTTGACATATAGCTTCTAAAATATAATATATATATATTTGATGTTGGAAGAAGAGGGTTCATGGTATCCCCTAGTCGGGAGCTTCCGACTAGAACCTCTTGTTTTTTTATCATAATTCGAAAATTATAAAATATAAAATAAAATTATGCAATTTCTCGTGATGTATAGGCTCAGTCATTAGGGTGTTTCCTAGTCGGTTATTCCCGACTAGAGCAGGCTTACTTTATTGTTTGCTGCTGCAGAATGGATGTCATGCGAATTATTTTAATAATCTGTGTTGTGACTTAAGAGAACAATGAGCCAGCTACTTGAGTGTGCTGCATCTTGGACTTGCTGTTTGTGGATTTGATTGTTAATTTTGAAAGCGTTGTCCGCAATCTGCCATCCGGTTTCGGCTTGGCCAGTGTTGGCCAGTTGTCATGCCAGCGTGCAGTTTATTAATTTCCAATCTCTGGATAAAACTAGGACAGCAATTAGTTGGGTTTTTGATTTTTCTTTTCGGTGAGGGCCACAAATTCGAATACGAATACTAATTGGGCTGGCAAGCTGGTGCGCTCTATTGAATGCCTACAGTAGACCACAAAAATGAGTACAGCCCTGGTCAGTGGCCCAGCTCACTGCCTACAGCATATTCCGCAGCAACAACAACAGCAACAACAACAGCAACAGCAACAACTGGAAGAACAAAAACTACAACAAGGTCTGCAAATTTCTCGTAAAGTTTGTTATTTCAACCACCGGGCGGGTGGAGTCTGCACCGGCAGTAAAAATTTTATAAGAGTATCCACCCAGAGCAACAGCCATAGCCGTAGCCAAGTTGTAGTCCATCAACGGCAACGGCAACAGCCGCCCCCTCACCACCCTCTCCATCACTCTGTGAATCTCCAGCTTTTGGCTCGTCCCAGCGCTTATTGTTTACCACAACCTCAGTTTTTGCTAATTTTGAGTATTGCCATCGTAAATCTTTTCATTAAGAAAACTTTGCATAAGTTTTTGCCGCTTGTTGTTGTTGCTGCTGTTGTTGCTGTTGTTGTTGCCTTCATCACGCAGCCACGTCCCCCTTTCTGGCCATTTCTTTTTTGCCCAGCCGCCTTTTCGTCGGCGTGTTTTCGTTATTAGTCTGATTAATTTGGCTCTTTTCATAAATTGCCAACAGTATCCTAGCCGCAGTTTGCCTAACCCCCCACCGCCCACATTTAAGACCAAATGCAACCCTAGGCGGAGATAAGTCCGCAGACCCAGCTACATTGCAAAACAACTGAAGAAGTCGGCACTTTGCGACACAACGAGATTTGAATACACTTGTAAATGAACAAAAAGTTCAGGTACAATATAAATTCCTTTTCTTATTTCTCTTTCGTATCCCCCAATCCAATCCATGCAATATAGAAATGCTAGAGGAAATAGCCCGGCTTAGTCCGGTTCAAGTGAATCATCATGTTGAAAATGTAAGTTGCACCGAAATTGTTTTTTAAAATGTTTCTATATTAAGATATATTAAATATGAAATTAGAAAATATAAATATATTTACAATATAAATATATTTACAGGGATCCGATCCATAAACTTCGTGCACAAAGCACCTGATGTTTTGGGCTATGTATTGATCACCAATCTGACAGTCAGTCAGTCAGCCAGCACAAACTCTTTTCTATATATATATATAGATATTTGCAGCTGCTGCCTGATTACTTGGCAAGCTGCTTTATAAAACGGGTTGACCCCTTGTAGTGAGTGTGTGCAAAAGGCAGCGAAACATTTTTGACTTGTGGGCGTTGCTGCTGTTTGTTTTTGGTGCTCTTGTTGTTGCTGTTGCGTGAAGAGGCAAACTCCTCAGAGAACCACATCATACATTATCCTAATAAAGGATAATTCATTAGTATTTGAACTTTTTGGAATTTTTTGAAGTCTTTTGGCTGACGGGGCCGAGCGCCATTTTAATTGCTGGTCCTTCCGCTTCCTCTCGCTCTCCACCTCATGCCTATCATCATCATCTTCTGCTGCTTCTTCTTCTGGAAACATTTTATTACGCTGATTTGTGCAGCTGGCTTGTTTTATTCGCAATTGCCGTTGTTGTTGTTGTTGTTGTAGCTGTTGCTGGTTTGAATTTTGTTTGGTTTTTTGTTTTTTTTTTTTTTTTTTGGTTGGTTTTTGGTTGGCTTTTGCTTCTATTAAAAAATTCCACAGTGTTTCAATTTTCCGAAGCCTGGATATTTCACGAATGTTTATTAATAAAAATTTTATGAAATCAATAAAAAAAAACGGCGGCAATAACAGGCAGCGCGCTGCGGGCTGCGGGCTGCGGGCTGCGGGCTGCTGTGCTGCGAGACCCGCTAAAGCTACTTGATAAGAATGCGGAATTTGGCGGGTAAGCGAACTTCAAGCTGCTTTGGCTTTGCGCTCGCCTCTCAATCTCGTAGTTTCATTAGTGTGGCAACCACTCGCCCGCGCCCGCGCCCTCGCTCCATTCCTGCACTCTACTCTGCTCTGTGGCGTTCTGAAAAATGGCGTCACCGTCGCACTTAAGCCAAAAGGTAATGTGGAAAAGTGGAAAAGTGTAAAGACAGCGCACAAAGAGTGTGTGGTATCTTATTTTAAGCTGCCAGCTGAGAACAGCGCCAACCAACCAGTCACCCACCCACTGAGCCACCCGTCACTCATTATGCTCTGTGGCATGCTGCACGCTGCCATAGCCTGACATATATTAGAATGGATTTTTAATGGATTTAACGTTAAACTAATGTCGCAGCGTTGCTCTCCAGCTCAAAGCACAGCAATGTGGCTGGGCGGGCTTGGGGCTGGTTGGCTTGTGTTCAGCTCTGCCAAACTAACGTTCACCAGTGTCTGCCGACATATTGTGCGGCGGTTACAGACTTAAAAGGCGATTCGTTTCAAGTTGAAAAACTATTAATTTTACAGCAAGCTCCATGCAGCTTGTCTGCGGCCCATGGCGGCGACCCCGGCTCAGAGCTAAGACGCTTACGCTTTTTATTTTCGTGCCAAATACTTGTTCAAATAAGTTACTTAGTGACATACCGACAGACAGCAGATGAGACATTGTTGCAAGTACATTTTCCAAACACAATTTATCCTCCGTTCACATCGTCAAGTACGTCTTGATGTTCCTGCCCGTTAATCCTGCTACCCTTGATATTAAGCTAAAAATAAACTCTCTAGTTTCTATAGGACATCTTAAGTTCATGGTTAGGTGCGGTTAAATACTTAATATTTTTGTTAGTTTTATGTTTTAGCAGAAACCCTTACGATAATTTCCTGCGTTTCTGAGAAATCCAATGGTGTTTCCCGTTTTCCCGTACCTGCTTCCAAAAACACTCACTCAACCTCAAACCCAATTCCAGCGCGCTCAGCCAACCCAGCCCGGCTCTCTGGAACTATTGCCTGCCCACTCGCACGCACGCCCAGTCAGGCACATGCCGAACATTTTCTTGAATAAATGTTGCGGTTAACCACAACTTATAATTGGTCGAAATGCCTTACGCTCGAATAGAGATGAGGCGTTACTCAGCGCGTTTGAGCATGTGTGTGCGCGACTTACCCTTAACGGAAGCATCAGTGTGTGCATCGGTGTGTGTGTGTGTAAAATAATGGCGATATTTGAGAACAATCAGCAATAAATTCTTATGGATATATTTGCCAAAAATATGTGCACATATAGCAAATAAAAAGAAGGAACATATTTATATAAAAATTGAAGCAGCGCAAAGCTTTTAAGCTGGCGCCATCTGTTAGCTTTTCGCGACAACAGAGCAGAAAAAACTCAACTAGCAAGCAAACGGAAGAAGAAAAAAAATGCCGCCAACGACGCAAAGTTGCCGCCTTGGCCAACGTCTTCGACTTGGAGCGCCAAGAAGCCAAACGGGTCGTGATTCCGGGTGAAAGGGGGTGAATGTCTAAGTTAAAGTTGTGCGCAGACGCGCTGAAATACCCACGCACACGTACACACACACACACACACAAACACATGCACACACAAATGGGCCACCCTCGAGCATTTCGCAAGCATTATTATTTTTTTTTTGGTTCGCTTTCTTCGAGCGAAGGAAAGTTAAGAAAACTTTGCAAGCTTTTCTCGATGCGGCTGCTTATGAAAATCGTGAAGTATTTATAATTTTTTTTTTTTTTTTGCAGTTGGCTTTTTTATTTGCGCGCAAAAGGCGCCGCTAGATGGCGCCAGGCGTGCTGCAGTGAGCGCATCGAAAAGTGCAACGAGCCACAAATGTTTGCTAATAAATAAACATGCGTAATGAAAACTAATGAATAATGTAATCATTTTCCATTTTCTAATTTTGATATTTTAATTAAAATGATTTGCAACTCGTAAAAACCGCAAAACGATTTCAAATCATTCTCTGCCTGGGTCCCCAAAATGTATTCAAATCATATCACATATGTGCACACACGCACGCACACACACACGCGCGCGCGCACTCACACACAGACACACTCATGCATTTTTGTTGCCATTTTGTTTTAAAATGATCGCATTTATTTCGCAATTGCCAAAAATCAAAATCATTTTTGGTGCCATAGTCGCGGCTGCAGCTGCCAAAAACATGGACAACAACAACAATATTTGTTTTGCCGTATTTTTGTGGCTGCATGTGTATGTGTGTGCACGCGCGCGCGCGTGTGTGTGTGTGTGTGTGTAGGTTAACCTTTTGTGTGGTAAGCGAAACGAGTTTCGCTTTTTGTGCGTTTGGCTGGAGTGGTCAGCGCTTTGAATGTTTAACTGTTTGAATGCATCTGGCCGAAAATAATAGAAATACGCTTAATATAATGAATATAATAATAATGCATGCAGCGCATTTTATTAAATATGAAATATGAATTTTGCCGCCAATTTAAAATATAATATGCGCAAAAAGAATGTCTGTGGACTTACTTTGTTTCCTTTAAATAACCAGCGATAGAGCTTATAGAAATGAACATACCCTGTATTCTCGGATGGATCTGAAGCCGACTGACTGTTTGTGTGCTATATAAGCAGCAGGAACAAGAAATACATTTTTCTATGCAAAAACTCAATTTTCGACTGCTTATTCAAATGGCAGCTATATGATGTAGGGAACCGATCCGGCCGCTTCCGGACGGACCTATGCGAATTCTCGTCACGATAACTTCTATACTGAAAAACAAGTTTAGACAACCAACAGACGAAACCGGCTATGCATATCGGCTCGGCTGCTGGTACTGTATTTGTATATTTTATAAGACCGGAATAGTCTGTCTCTAAGCGTTGCACAGTTCCTGTCAGATTCATCAAGCAGTACACCAGAGAAGGAAACAAGTTATATATGACATAAAGTCAGTTTCATAAAAAAAAAAACACATTCAAATTATCGTTGCTTACAGCATGAGTTTACTGAAGTCGGCGAGAGCTCATTATATTCACGATTGCATTAGCGCAGACAAAAGAGGGGAAAACAACAGGGGGATAGCTTTCAGGTGAAGTGTATATAACAGATAATTGAATGGGCGACAAGATAACAAGCTTCGTTAATATTTTAATTAAACATTTGAAATATTCTTACACCTGATCTGCATTAATAAAAATATAATCACAGCACTCAAGACACAAGCAATGTGGAAGGCCTTCCCATGCTGTCTGCGATTGTTGTTATATATGCCCTGAACCCATTGAAAATGTCTAAGAAGGGTATAATATTTGTGTGCATGTGAATGTGACAGGCAGAGGAAATCATCTCCGATCCCATTAAGTCTGCATATTCTGGATTGGATCTGGACGACGAGCTGAGTCGAACTTGACATGTCGGGCCATCTGAGCTGCAAAAGTTAGATATTTTCTATATACACGCACTTCAGTCTGACACTGGAGCTACTTGGGTCCTGAGGAGTTCACACGGATCTGATTAGAAACTCCGAAGTTCATAAGGAATGTATTTCCCATACTTTTGTGTGTATGAGTGTAAATAGGGCAGTTCGAGTGTATCTCCTAGTCTGGCATACTGGAGTACTGGAGTATTCTTGTTTGTTATTTAATAATTGAAACAGAAATTTCATCTCGCTCTAAGCGTATATGTATGTAAGTATTTAGTATTTAGTCTGTATCCGACTTTCAGTTATCTGCCGTCTCTGTTTCCCTTGTTAGCCCGTCTCTTTCTTTGCCAAACAAACCTGCCGCTGTGCAAATGCAATCAATTTAGTAGCAAATTGCATAATTCGACTTCAATATAAATTTTCGTTCGTTGCGTCTAACTAAAATGTTGCCAAAGTGTCGCCCAGATGTGTGTGCAAGTGTGCGTGTGTCTGTGTATTGATGTGTATAATTTCGTGTATGTATTCGTGCATTAAAATTAATTAGATTCGAGGGAGTAATTCCAGCGACAACCGCACGAATTAATTGATTCAAATCAATATTCGGCATTTCGGGCCATGCTCGAAAAACTAACCAAAAACCGAATCAGGAGCCCTCTAAATAGGATGACACCCAACCCCCACCCCACCACACACACATGGCCCAACGCGCATCCACATCATCCGCATCACCAGCAGCAACGCCGCCAGCCTCACTGGTGGCCACACTAACAAACCATATTGAAAACGTGCTCCAATCGCTGTGAGTTGAGCTTGATTTGTCTGACACCATCTAACAGCCGCCCAGGCCTCCTTTGACGCATCTATTTGCCCTGTCCAAAAATTGCAATGCCAACACTAAACACAATGTGGCCGATGATTGCTTGTCGACTGGTCAAGCGGCCGGGCTGGGGGACGCTCAGATAAACAGGAATTGTGCAGATGAACTGCATATCAATTAGTTGATAAAGGAATTGTTTATAATCTTAGTAGATTCCTTCGGTAGATGAGTTGCTGGCTATTGAAAGTTTAATTTGATCCAGGCTTTGGTATTGATGTTTACCTAAATCGATGCAAGTGCCTTATAGCTAATATGGAGTAATAATAATGCTAGTAGTAACTATAATATTAATAATGATAACAATAAGCGTAACGAAAAAGCAAGCAATTCGGTCTTGAATCGAACCGGTTCAAACATACGAACACTCTTCAGATACCCAACTGAACCAATGTGAACCATATTATGTGGCCAAATGAATGAAAAGAGTTTGTTCTTTAAATTGATTTAGTGTTATATGGTTATTCATGTGTGTAAGCAACTTGTGGTAAGAGCATCATGTTAAAACTAGATAACAATAAATTTAAATTGCCTAAAGGCAAAATAAGTCAGGTGTGCCAGCTTCTAGACGAGCGCCAAGTTCAGATCTCTATCAAGTGTTCTATTGCCCACATGCCAGAGACGGTTAGACAAGGCACCAGTGTCCCAAATGTGAATGACATAATGTAACACGGAGGCTGATCTGCATATAAATTGTTTAGATGAAGAGCAAAATGCAGCTATTCACGGTGGACTTAATGTGGCTGCAAAACTTAAGCTGGATGCCCAGGATAAGTGCCAGATATCTTGTAATAGGGTCTGCTGGATATATTTACATTTGCTTTATTTTGTTTGAAAGCTTTTCAAACTCTTTTAAAGATGAACTGCTTTGGCAGATTGCTGACGTCGCGGTCATGGCTTGAGCTATTAATAAAATATAATTGTTTGGAATTTTATATTAAAATTATCATGGAGTCCATGAACAATTGATGATGATTGAACCTTATAGCATATTCCGGGAAAACCCGTAGGGTTTCTTTGTGCATTGCTTGAATTGGAATTTGGCATACGATTAAACCAAATACAAATGCCAGATACAGCAAATAATGCACAGAGAAATTAAGCTCTGAGCTCATTTATCCTTTCATTTGGCCAACGGTGAACCGAAAAACCTGCGACCTGCGTCCTGCGATTGCCATTGCCACACGTGGAGGCTATCAAAGCGCGAATGCCAAAAATGCAACACGCCAACAAAACGGAAATGTAGAAAAACAATGGAAACCGCAGCAAAGAATGTTTTCATACCTTTTAGCCAGCAGTCTGTAGTGCGCGTGTGTGTGCGTGTGTGTGTGTGCGTGTGCGAGCGTTTGCATGTGTATGCGGCGGGGTGCAAATATGTAGCAGCCGTTAAATATTTGCGCGTTGAGAGTAACGGCAACAGATTTCCAAATGCAGAGACGAGCGAGCTGCCGCATAATTTGTGCCGACCAAAATCACTGCAATATTTTGCTGGCCATTCACCTGCATCAGAGTCCATTTGGTAGCCATTCGGGAGATTTCTTCTTAGTTGCATTGTTCATGCGATTGTTGTTGTTATTGTTTGTGGGCTTTCAAGTATTTGTTTGTATTTTTTGCATATACACTAAATCCATTGCAAATGGTCAAAAGGGGCATATTGAGTTTGTGCAAGTGTATGCAACAAGCAGAAGGAAGCATTTTGTTAAGAAGGGGGAAGTGATTCGATCTAGCTTTGTCTGTCTGTCCGGCTCTCCATATAAACGTGTACATCTCGAAATCTACAAAATCGAGATAGCTTGGAATTTGAATATGTATTCTTCTTCCATAACATATACAAAGCGAGTTGTTCACTTTTTATCAGATTATCGATAAATATCGATTTTGAGACTTGCGTTTTTAAGCATTAATCAAAGAATATAAAAGCCAGATAAATCAAACTGGGTATACATGTTCTTTAATAGAATATATATAATAAGAATATTTCACATTCTTCATACCCTCCCCCACTCCTCTCAAAATTGAAGAACAGCTCATTTTAAAGGTAGAGCCATACGCTTAGTTATATTAGCGCGGTCGCATGCCATATTTGGGCTCTAAAGCTTGAAATGGATCTGAATGTAAACACCGTAGTTACATATTCTAGACCAAAAGTGAGGGGCTGTTTGAAGAAGAAGCACAAGAGCTGTGTTAAGTGCGAAGTCAGTGCCGTGTGCTTATGTACTTGCATATGTGGGTGCATTTGTGAATATAAGTAAGTATGGAAGGAAGTTCAAATGCTGGTAAAGGCAGCTCGAACCTAGATTTAGGGTATCCCTTAGTCGGGCACTCTCGACTAGAACACTCTACAAGTATATTTATGTATTTTTATATTTTCTTCTTTTTTGGTCCAGTTCGACTGCGTCAATAATGCGAGCTGAAAGCGCAGTGGGTGTGTGGTTGGCAGTGGGTGGTTGCTACATAAACAAGCTAAATATATTAGCACATAATTCAAAAGTTTGTTTTGCTGCTTTTAAATGCGCTGCTAAGACGCGAAGGTGGGGGTGTATGAGTGGAATTTGTTGTAGGTGTTGCTAATTAAGCGAGCGCCTGGTTTCTTCCCTCAAGAAACACGCGAGGCACACACATGAGTTGCCATGTAAGTGGCTTTAATTGGTATCATAATAAAATTTATGCACAAACACATACACACACACACGCTCACTCATCGCCTGCATAATTGACACAACAAAATTTCGGCAAATGAAGCGTCTCAAAAAGATGATTGTCGTCGTTATGAATGAAAGCTAAATACCTGAGGGTTGTTCAACCAAATTCTCAACAGCCCCATTTAGACATGTGATGTTGTTGTTTTTTTTACAACATTTTTTAAGCCTTTTACTGATTAACACACTTGTTATATCTAACATTTGTATTCATCTAGTTTACTATGTAATTCAATTAAAATGTATTTTTTTTGTTCCCATATACAATAATATATCCAGATATTCCTGGTATCAGGCTCTAGTCTAGCAACAAACTTTATCTTTAAAATACTTTTACAGGTAAAGCAGACAGTCGACCTTTTAAGTTGAAAAATGCTTTGAAAACAAATTAACATATTTCAAATAAATATTTTAAAGCGTTGTAAGCTTATAATGTTTATCTAAGAGCTTTAAGTGTATATACAATTTTGTAAAAAGACAATTTAACAAATATTAATTCCAACCGCGATTCGGAACTTCCAGAAATACTCTCTGACCCTTGAATTTTTGGAGCATATGCATCTTTTACTTCTTTTAAGAAATTGATTTATAGTAAACAATTTCAAATATTTTTAAAAAAAAAGTGAAGAGCTAATTTCAGCAAATATTCTAGAGCCGAAAGGCTCTAATTTGCGAGCGTTGATTAGACAATAAATGTAGACCATTTGAAAACTTTGTTTTATCTATCTATATATCTTCTCTCTACTAAAGACTCTACTGAGTCTTACTGTATGACAACAAAAAGCAGCACTCAGTTAGCCAATTATTCAGCGCCGTTCAGCTTCAGCTCAGTCGCTCAGTCACTCAGTCAGTCAATCAGTCAATGCGGTTGCCAAGGGACTCTTTGTGCTCATATGAAAAGTGTTAATATGCGAGACACGATAGAGACGGGCAGAGGGAATAAAGGCTAAAGAAAGAGAGAGAGAGTGAGGAGAGGCGGGTGGGTTGCGTATCACTCTTAGTTTGAATGAGAAAATTGCTTGCTGGGGGACTCGCAGATAGCATCTCAAGTGGTTTCGCAGTCTCCTGGCAGCTTAGCTACTCTTGAGTATCCTCTAACTGTGTGTGGATGTATGTGCTTGTTTGAAATTTTATCAAGCGACGCAAGTAATGTTAATGGGTAACATTTTTAATTATTCACAGACCCCCCCATACACACACACATACACCAACATACCCAGCGATAGCATTTGGGGGAGTTGCTGCTGCATACTTCAAGGCGCCGCCTGACTGCTAATTTGCTATGCAAGCCATCTTTAGAATTCTTATAAGTAGGCACAAATAAAATAATTAAAAGTTGCAGCAGACAAAAATAAAGTAAAATCCAATGTCTGCTGTATGGCGTATGGCATATAGAACAGAGATTGCTCTATGAGCACTTTCCATATCGAATTCTCAGTCGGGGCAAGAGCTAACTAACTAACCTATTTCGGTTATTACTTGAAACTTGTTACCATTTCGTCTCCATATCCACTCATCTGTAAAGCTCCGCCTCCACCTACGTCTGCAGCCACACCTTCGGTTGTGTTCCGCTCGCGTATCTTGCGCGCTGCCTTTTTATGGACTCACAAAGAGCGCACATGGCGGACAGAAGATAGAAATAAACGCGAAAGCGTATCCCATAAGCCATTGTCTGGCTCGGTGATGCGGGGTTGGTCCTGGTCACGACTGGCTGCTGGTTTGCAGCTTAATTGGATGCCACAATGTGAAATAAATTGAGCGGAAAATTACGTAGCCCGCCAATCTAAACCGCAGCTAGATGCTGCTCACCGTCCTCAATATAATTTTACCTTTGCCAATTGTCCCGATTGTGTCGTAAAAAGTGGCAAGCAATTTGTATTGTACACCTTTCGTAAGGATATACGAAACCAGCACACAAATATTCCAAATAAAATCCCCATTCCAATTATTTATTTGCTTTTGCGTATCACAGTATAAAGCTTAAAGCTTTAAAGTCCAGAATATTTTGTAATTAGACTACTTCAAACCTCTTCCAAAGATCAAACCAATAGTAATGTGGCAGAAATTAAGAAGAGCTGAAGAACCCAACTAGGCGTGGCAAAATATCGTCCAACACAATTTTTTGTCATAAAATGATGCTACCTGGATTTCGTCTGTTTCGACTGCGAACAGAGTATGGCGCAGTCGACATATGCGGATGCCATCTACCAAAAACCAACCCAAAAAGCCACACCCCTTAAATGAAAACAAGTTGATATTAATTTCCATAATGATTTTATTAATGTATTTAATTAAATTGCCGTGAGCTTTTTGTTTATGTCTTCATTTTATTTCTTGAATTCTCTTGAAATCTTTTGTTTGAAATCAAATTTTGCATTACATATATTTCAATTTGTTACATGGAAATGTTACTGCACAATAAGTTATATTTATGTATATGCAAAATTCAAATTCTTCAAGCCGATTTGACATCGTTTTTTTTCTATTTATACACATAGTTATTTTTTTGTTGTTTTTATTGCTTTTTTCATGCTGGTATACATCAATTATACGTACTTTACGATCAGTTTTATATATTATAATCATTTAATTTCAACTTTGATTTAAAAAAAAAAAAACTGTGCTACTGGACATTTGCAAATAAGTTGATCTCTAAGACTAAAACCACTTGGTTGTGGCTCTTATGTGGCGAATGTTTTTTTGTTTTTTTTTTTTTGAAAACTCTAGAAGATCTTAAAGATCGCGATGGTGTGTGGTGTGTGTGTGTGTGTTGTGTGTATGTGTGTGTGTCTGAGTTCTCTGTAATACTATGATGCATCAGATCGTAATGAAATCTTTTCTTTGGATCTCTTACACCTTGTTTGAAAAACGAGTGTAAATGGAGCTGATTCTTTTGCAAAATCATCAACACCATCATCATCATCATTATCACCAGCATCATCGTCATTATCATCAAAACAGTAATTTTGAAACTTTTAGCCAATAATGCTGCTATTCACTTAATTGGTAAAGTTTTATGTACTAGACAAAAAAAAGTTATTACATTTATTTATATAAGTGCTGCAAAGTTTTGGGTTTTGCATCAAGTATGGCATAATTAAATGTATATATATTATGTATACATATATATATGTATATATATGTATGTATATATATGTATACGTAATATATATATATATATATATATATATATATATTAAATAGTATTTAGCTTACATTGCACAGATTTATACACATTTAAAGTACATACACGCATATCGAAGCACATGAAAACAGTAAACAAATTCACGAACATGGATTACGGCTTAGGAACTCATATACAACGGCTCTTCGCATTACCTTTTTACCCACCTTATCTGTTTCTTTCTAAACCCTTCTATACAGTATGTTACATTTGTAAAATCAATAAAAGAAAAACAAACCAAATTAAATAGGGATAAAAAAAAACACATCAAATTTAAGACGTCCTATATCATAAACATTGAGAACTACGAGAAGAATTGTCATCGTTTCTATTAGATACTTGTGTTTCTAGCGACTGCTTCAAATTCGCTTTGCCTTACGCATCTAGTATTCGTAATGTCTTTGGGCGTTATTTTCCGGGGATTCATTTCTATGACTAGCTTGTGT
This sequence comes from Drosophila novamexicana, assembly GCF_003285875.2. Lineage (NCBI taxonomy): Eukaryota > Metazoa > Arthropoda > Insecta > Diptera > Drosophilidae > Drosophila > Drosophila novamexicana. Next base: position 1,350,990 of record NW_020824828.1, on the reverse strand, counting down.
GTAGTTGAATGGCTCGGGCAATCCGCGGGCCTGGGACTACTGCTTCTTTTTGGGAAACCCAATGACCCAATGCTGCCTATAATGTAGTTTCATCTGTGATCTACAGACGAGTAGTTAAAAGTATCTAAAAATCTATTGCAAACATTCTCAGCTGCTCAAGTGCGTAACGATTTCGCCAGGACGTCAAGTTTTTTAGTGGCGAAATTGTGTCGAAATCGTTGCGAATTTGAGACGAAAGCGATTCTGAAAACGTTTTTCGCAACATCCATTTGCTAGTTTAATTATATATAGTGGCTTCTTACTTTGGTTTTCTTTTCATGCTTAACATTTGACTATACTGATACGCTATACAAACATAAAGAAGTTTTGTATATTTTTACTTTTTATTTTTTTATGTTAGTTTTGAGTTTTGAGAACTCCAACAAATTCTACTAAAAGTTCCTTCACTCTTATCATTGGCATTCAAAAAAAAAAAAAAATTATGTCAAGTACGCCTAGAAAAGTATATACAGAAATGTACACTCAGTAACCCACGCCCCCACACCCATTCCCACTTCCACTTCCAGTCCCATTCCCATCCCCACCCATATCCCCACCCAAGTACCTATTCCCACTGTCTTGCAAATGCTCGTGCTGCTTCTCCGCCGCTCGCCCCTCGACGTGCTCGTGGCACTAAAGAACTGCGGAGCCGCACCACAGAACCTGACCTCAATATGGCCTCCAGACGCTGCCCCCGTTGTCAGTTGGGTTGTGGTGGCCGCGATGGGCAGCAAGCGCGGCCACCTGACGATTTGTGTTCCCGTCCTCGATGTTTCTCACCGACGCGCCGCAGTTGCCAATCAGTGTCAGATCGCCTGGATGCGCCACGCCCCCGCCGGTCATAATGTTATGCTGCTGCCGTACGCCGACATTGCTGATGTGATCCATTACGCTCTGCAGCTCCCCATGCACGGAGGAGTTGGGCGACGCATGCGCCGGCAGCGTGTGCGAATGAAAGCCGTGAGCCGACTGATTGGCGGCAGTATATAGCTGCGAGTAGAGCAGGCTGGCTGGGAGCACCGGGTAGAGCGATCCATTGCAGCCGGCGGCTGTGGCCCCAGCACCGCCGCCATGCCCTCCGCCCACGCCAACACCTACGCCGCCGCCATACGCCGAGGCAGAGGCATGCTGTGCCTGGTTAACAATGCCCGGAAAGTTTTGATTGGCGCCCAGCATGGCGGGATTACCAGCGCCAGCCGAAGCACCCGCTGAGGCGCCGCTGCCACCGCCTGCAGCACTAGCAGCACCGTTGGCGGCGCCGCCATTGCTCGCACCGGCGCCGCTGCCGCTGCCCAAGTTGGGTGTGTTGGTGGACAGCAGATCCTCCTGCACCGGCGATTCGGCCTGCGAGCTGTCGCTCAGGCTGCGCGGTCCGTTCTGGCTGGAATGCACGTTATACTCATTGCTGGCGTTGGTATGATATCGTGGCACCAGAATCGAGTTGGCACCACCGCCGCCGCCAGCGCCCGTGGCACTTCCTGCGGTTGCCCCGCTGCCGGCGCCCGCCCCATTCACTGTCGATGTAATAGATGTCTGTCCACTGGCGCCCAACAAGCTATGATGCGACATCTGGCCACTGGAGGATCCGACCAGACTGCTCAGATGCTGATCCAAATCGCTGGCTGTCGAGTCTGGCAGCACTGCGCCAAATAAACAAAGTAAGCATGAATAAAATTTAGGAAAGAAATTGATTTTATAAAAGAAATTTGCATCTCAGACTTGGAAGACGGAACAAAAAGACTTAAGACTTCTTATACAAATAATAAATTATTGAAACACTAGCTAATATAAAAATATTATAAACGGGCCTGTTCCTTACATCGCTTCTTATCCAATCTAGTCTTTATTAAAGCGTTTGCCTTTGGGATGAACCAAAATATATAGACAAGAAACTTGTCCTTATTTCAGTATTCAAAATATTTATTTTGTCGAGCAATTTTCTCTGCATAGTTATTGTTCAAGAAAAACTTGAACAAGCTTAACAAAAACTATTTTAATAAAACCGTTCATGTTTTTTCTTGGGATACTCAATAACTATTATTTGGAATCGATTCGGACTCACTCGGACTCAAGAACACCAAAAAGGAAAAGGGTCGAAAAGTATATAAATGTTTTTTTTTCACATCGAATCTAATTCCAAAATAGGCCAAATTGACATTTGACAATTAGAAATATATATAAAAAAAATTTGATAAGTAACTGATTCCACAATAGAAGTTTAAATACAATTAATTTTATCTTTTACTCAATGTTTATGATCGATATTTATAGACTATAGATAAAAAAAAAGCTTTTCACTTACTTGGCACACAGTCGCGATTGGTGGCGCCCCCAAAGTCCTGATTGTTGCTTTGGTCATTGGAGGAACAGGTGAAGCCCAACGCTGGATTGTTAAACTGCGCTGAGGTGGGCGTAGTGCAGGAGGATAGTCCGCTGCTAGCTAAGTACGGCGAGTATGCAGATGCCGCTGAACCGTAGCCCCAATGCGTGTTGCTGGCACCTAAACCAAATTGGGACATATCTTTGTTGTTGGTATCGATTTTGATTTTTTATGTTTTTGTTTTTGTTTTTGTTTGTGTTTTTATATACGTGTTAGATTGATGCGTGTGCGTGAGATGAGAAAAACAAACAAAGAGAAGAACGTGATAAAAACTAGAATACTCAGCAGATGAAGTATACGTCATGTGTGCAGAACTCAAAAGTGAAAACCGAAATCGATGGCAAAATCAGCAACAAAACGAAATCAAATGCAACAAAGTACCTCAAACCGAACCGAAGCGGGCAAGCGAATCGGTTCGCAAAAAATGTCTTTATCGTTTCGCCACACTGCATACAATTATTGTCAATAAGTGAACCCCCAATCCAGCCATCGGCCATCGACCGAAAGCTCGCCCGTGTTACGCGTCTACGGCTTTCAAATTTATGGCACATGTGGGCCGCTAATTGCAGCTCCATCATGGCCATTATGCGGGACTTCAGCTAGAGCTGTCCATAAAAATTACAAACGAATCTCTGATGCGACGGTCAGCGGCCAAAATGGTTTCAATGTAAACGTTAAAGGTGGGCCAATGCCAATATTAGGCCCATATCGTGGGCAGGGCTGGCGGTGGGGGCCAGGAGGGAAGGGGTTAACTAGGGTTTCGGATGAAGTACAGACCACGTTGCGGGTCCAGACTCATGCACAGATAATTAGGCTTAATTAATAGCCCATTCGGAAATTATTAATTAGTTTTTATAGGCGACGGGCGCATTTTCGTATCCGGATATTGATTTTGTGGTGGCTTTATTAATGCTATTGGCTTAAATGCTTCTACCTCCATTAATTACGTTGCTTTTTGTGTACAGTTTGTTGCTGTTGATGTTTCTGTTGTTCTTGTTGTTGTTGTTGCTGTTTCGGTCTGCTGTCTGATGTTTGTTGTCACAACGATTGACTTTCTCTGCGCATATTTTGTTACTTAATTATTAACAAGTCAGAACGGTTTATACGTTCGCAAAGCCAATCCAAATGTGGGTATTTCGCAAATATATGCCTACTACAGTCAACTTCCAAAGAAAGCTAACTCGAATTGTACTCTGCACTTATCTCTTGCATTGATTTATCGGAGACAATTTAGCTAATGGCTGTCATGCTTACATTTTATTAATTAAGTCTCAAAATGTTTTGTGATTTATTCAAATTATAACATCTACTAGAAAAAAAAACCGACGTTGCCCGCTAATTTTTAAATGATGTTGAAAATGCCAGCATATTTCGAATACACATTCGTGCCAATTTCAGATATTTATAAGTGCTCAAGTAAACAAGTATAAAAACTAAAAATTGCAGCTCAATTTAGCCAGCGACCTCTCGCTTGTTGGTCCGACGCTTAGATATCTAAGTCACGCGGGCTAATCACGTCGCCAAAGCTCTCTCCCACTTAAAGGTCCGGCCTTAGCTCACTTTCGACTCAAATGAAGCTTTGCGATGCCAAACAGGAACAAGAATCTTTAATAAAAATCGATTTGTGTGGTATCTCGATCTATTACTTTCTACTGCTCTGCCTACTTCTTGAATTTTTCATAGGAATCAGCGGGCTTATAAGAAAAACTTAAGGAAAAGGTTGAAATTGACTAGGCAGACAGTTCATAAGTCCATATCACATTAATATTTTATAAGGAACACTATAAATATAGCTCGTTCTCAGATCTGATAGACTGTTATTTTTTCAACTCTAGGATACGTCGCTCTTTACCAGCCATTGACAATGTGATGTGTGCACGTAACTTGATTTTTAATGTTTATCGTTATATTTTATTTTTTGCGAAATTAATAAAATATATGCCAGTAATTAAGTCAAGCAGCGACTGTCAATAAAGTTTGTTAATAAATAATTCAGGTTATTTTGCTTTTTGCATATTTACAATTAAATTATGGGTAATCAGTAACAACAGACGCTTTCAGTAATCATTATTTACACACGCATACATATATTCATTGCATATAGTGTGGCCAACTACACAAATATACACACAATCACATATGTACAAGTACATATATGCACATAAATGTATATATATAGATATATATTTATAAATATAACGTGCATATAAATGAGAAACAGTCATAGATTGCAATGTCGCCTGGCAAATGTCAGCCTGTAAATCGCGTAATTTGCATTTTGATTTGTGCGCCTCATGCTAGACAAGCGGGGTATCGCTTGGGGCCCGGGCACTGGCCTTATGGCGTGGCCGGAGACAGGGGCAGGCGGGCACTGCCGAGGTACTGCCACTGAGAACAAGTGCAAATTGACAGTCATTGGCAGGCCATTTTGTATGCTGATTGAATTGCATTTGATATTTGTTTAAAGGCACCGCTAGTAATTATTTCAGTTTATGGAATAAAAGTGAGCAGATAAAAAATATCACGAAATATGGTTAAATTTAAGTTACTGTCACGTTTGACTAACGATTAAACGCAGGTTTTGTCGTTGTTGAACGCCAATTAATTCTCTATTTAAATTGAGACATCAAATTTAATATAAATGCATTTTTAAATGTATTATTAAATTAAATTCACTAACAACGCAGACACAGCAAAAAACTTGCCCACAATTTTAATTATTGATTTATGACTCTCACCCATGACAGCAGCCTGTTTGGCGGGCAATTTAACAAACAGTTAAAACTTAGGCAACTTATATGTACTAAAGGAAATAGCCCGGCGTCGGTCGGATCAAACGAAAATATCTAAATAACAGCTATTTTCTTAAATAAAATTTAAACTAATTTCAATTCCCAATCCTCGTGATCAATGTACAGACCTTAAGGCTACTATGAAATCATAGTCGGTTTTGTCGGGCGACAAAAATTTTAATTATTTAAATGTTGTTTTCAATGTATTATTATTCCCTTTTATCTGTGAATAACCACATTTTAATGATATATAAACAATGACAAATGTTGCTAAATTTGTACCGACGACCTATCTTGTGCTGGTCCGACGCTTAGACACCCAAGCCAAGCAGGCTGGGGCCTCTGTGGCTGCGTTGCTCTTGAAGTTTTTCATTTAGCTCAAGCTGATTTTCGTTCCAAAAGAAAGCAGATTCTAACTTCTGCTTTCAGGGCTTACCGCTCGAAGGATAAGAACAGATCAATCAGTCAGTCAGTCAGCCAGTCAGACAACCAGTCAGTCAGCCTTTTTTATGCATAGGTATAAATACCTATGTACAATGTTTGTTAGCGCTTTTGTTGCTTTGAATTTAAATAATAATTCGTGTGTGTGCCGTGATTTATGCCCTTTAACTCGCGCACAGCAACAACAATACAAAATGGCGACAAACACACTCATACACACACACACACACGCGCGCGCACGAAAACATAGTTAAAGCTGCGTATACACAGAAAGATAAATAACACGAGTCATACGCATTTTTGACGCCTGCTTTTTGTGCCGTTTGTCGATTGTCATTGTCAATGTTGTTGTTGTTGGCTTTGACCAACGTTTATTTGTTTGTATAGTAAACTTTGGTTAAATAAAGTGGCCAACAGTTTAATAACAGCGCAGTTCGCAATAACAGCAATAACAATAATAATTTAGGGCAAGGTAAAGCGAAATGTCAATGTTGCAGCGACAATTTTTTAATACCCTGTTGCCCTTATTAATAAAGAGTATGTAAGCCAACAGCCCCCATTCAACACAGCTGTTAAGTAAAAGTCATAACTCTGGCTTGTACGACTACGTATCATAACATGTCATCAGAAAGATTCAATTAAAGTTCTCTCAATCTCATTTGTAACCAAATTTTGTATCCTAATATTGTGAACAGAGCATTAAGCAGTCGCGAACTACTGCTTGCAAGGTTGCTGCTTTTGTTGCCTACTTTTTGGCGCATGTAAAGTTTTATTAACAAAAAAATTAATATATATAATTGAACGCCTAATTAATGCAGTCGCTTATAGCGTGAAAAATTGATTTCAAGATTTATTTTTATTATATAATGTATTGGTTTTTTTTTTCAATAAACTGTATCGATTTAATTATTGTTGCACTTTTTGTTGGTTTTGTCTGGCCGCAGTTTAAAACTTGACGTTGTTTGTGTTATTGTTCCTTTTTTTTTAAGCCTGCCACCTAATCGCTTCGTGTGATTTTATGCGGTTGCATTGGGGCACACCACACAGCCCGCACAGTCCACACAGCTCTCCTTATGCACAAGACCCACCTTCAACCGATTGTGTATTTTAGTTGCATGCGGTTTTTTTTTTGCGTATACTGTTACCCCAGAGTGGTAAATGAAAAGCCGAAAATCAGAAAACAAAATATTCAACAACGAATGCAAGCTTCATCAATGATGAGACAAGTTTATGAATTACAATGTATGCAGGATATTGATTAGATGGTACTCACTCTGACAGTTGCCAATTGGCGGCATCCGGAAGCCGGATAGGGGATCCGTCGAGAAGTGGAACGGTCGCTGGCCAAATGCGAAGTGAAATTGTTGTTGTTGCCCTAAAAGGGATAACACTAAGTTTTTTTCAGTTTTAATTATCTGTCCTTAACTAAATGTTCTTTTGGAGTTATTTTTATGTGTGTGTGTGTGTTTGTGTGTGTGTGAATGTGTGCATGAATAATCAATTCAAAAGAACCCAAAATGTTGATAATAGATTTGAATTAATACAGTTTTAATATGTCATATAATTTTAATTGGTTTCTAATAGAAGCTTGCCAATAGAAAAATAGTTGTTCCCTAGAGTCCCTAGAAGGAGGTCTGAATATTTGTAACAGCAGCTATGCTATGGATATCTGCAAGTCGAACACTTCTAACTAAATCACTCCTATTTGTCTTCACTACATTTCTTTAGTGCCTATAGAAACAAAATATGTGTTAGAAATCTAGTTGAAAGCCATATTTGGTCATGCTGTGTTATGGTAAATGTTATCAACTCACAGACACACACACTTTCTATCACCTTCACGTTCCCTCTCCCTCTTTCTCCCTCTACCACTCTCTCTCTCTTGTTTTACAGCTATGAGCTGTCTCCCATTATGCAGCTGCAATTCTACAGCAGATTGTATTCATTATAAAATAATAACCTTTTGTCTGATGTTGGTAGCAGCAGCTTAAACCTAACTCTCGTTTATATTTGTGTGTGTGTGTGTGTATTTGTGTGTGTAGCGTGAGATTGTGTGCGTGCTTATGCCGCAGAGCCCTGTGTTCTCTGTTTTTTTCAAAGCCAGAGGCCAGAGTGCTGCAGTCTGGCTGCTAAGGAAATAAATCATGCCATGGATTGAATTGTTGCTCTCGGACTCAACAGATTACACTGGCAACAATGACAATAAGAGCAACAACTGCAACTTCTGCAAGTGTTGTTGTTAGTCTGGATCCGAGTCTGAGCTGGTCGGCCTTAACATATGCAAAGTAAAATATTTGCATGCTTATAAATATGCATTTGCAGATACTAAACGTTGAGTCGACAATGCATATTGAACGCTGTACAAGGACAGCAAACTTCACAAATAATAGCGCGCTAGCCAAAAGTGCCCGACTAGAAGATATCCTATACGCAGCGCCAAGCTGCCATTACAAAAATGCGAACTTTTTCTATACAGCGTCTGTGCTTTTCCTTAACTTCTATGCTTGTAGTTCCAATCTTATGAAAAATGCGTGGCTGTATTACACAACTACTTAAGAACCCACATCCCAAATTCGGAATCTCTAGCCCTTATATATATATACATAAAAATTCAAATCAAGCTCAGTAAGAATATATATTATGGTGTGGGAGGTATTTTCTGTATCCAGTTGCATGCACATTCCCGGATCTAGTATACCCTTTTATTTACCAAATTTCAATGAGTGCAGGGTATAAAAATGAACAAAAGAGGTAAAGGGTGTGCTCTTGTGTGTATATCTGTGCTTAGTGCTTTAATAAAGTATCATTCCTTGCTAAAATAAATTAATTTGTTCTGCAGCTTTGCGCTTGTGTAGTGAGTGCAATAAGTATGCTCCTGGCCACAGGGCACGGCCTATCGGACACTGCCCATTGGCCCATTGGGTACTATTTATACTTACTGGTTTTGGAGCGCGGCTCGCGTGGCCCATCGACGGTTACTTTGATCGCCTTGTTATATGTGGCTATATGTGGTGGATTCGTTGACACTGTGATGGTTAATGTGAAGCTCTTTCCTGTAACGAGGCCAAACACACAAAAAGAAAACGAAATTCAATTTAACAAATTTATGACTGGCAGTTCTTCGAATGTATTCTACACACGCATGTACCCACATTCACGGCCTCAAAACATCGGTCGATTGTCACATCGTAAAAATCAAAGTTATTTGTTTACTACGGCACAATAATATAAACAGGCTGTCTGGCTTTTAAGGCTAATGAGCATAGCATCAGACTAAATGGGACTAACAGCAGGGTTTGGTGGGATCCGAGGAGACCGGAAATTAGCTGTTAACAGGCACAGGTCGGCCATTTTTTAGAGGCTCTCTCGTGCCAGCCAAGTTAGTCGCAATACAATATCCTGTTAATCTTCTATCCATTCTATTTGTATTTTTTTTGTTGTAATTTTTCGACTCTTTTTTCGAATATTTATCGATTTAATTTTTAACTATATAAAATCGTTGATTTATGTCTTCAATTCTTCCCATTTATATTGCATACTAATTGATTTTGAGCTTATTTTATTTTTATTATTTACTTATTATCATTTAAAATTTAATTTATTAATAATAGATCGCGTTTGGTAAACACCCACCCCCACTTCCCTTCTTAGAATTAATTACAATTCAGACTCATTGTCTGCAACACATGACACACACACACACACACACACATCGCTTCACTGGCAGTTGAAAGCTAAGATTTATTTCATTTGTGCCACACAGTTTTCTTTTAATTAACTTGTTACGCCTACCTCCCTACCTAACCAGCCTGACTTGGAGAAGGACTGCCCCAACCACTTGGCTGACTTCTTTTTGCTATTGTCAAGTGTTGCCAGGCCCACGACGATGCTGCGATTCAATTAAAAGCATTTCAGCCAACTCCTGTTCTCGACTAACAACTGCGAAAACTGTCTCCCTTCCCGCTTCCTCCTTACCGCACCCCACCTAGCACTTGAAACGCAGCCGTGCTGCCTTTTTTGTCTGTCAATGACAACGCGGCGTATGTGCAATGTCTTCAAGGGCTTTGCCTGTTGCCGCCGTTTGCTTTTTAAGTTGACAAACAAAGCGTAAATCATTTCGGCACGCACCACAATAAACCACACACACACACACACGAAGACCCCGAGACCCAAAGCGTCTGAGGCTTACACATGTTGCTGCCACACTCCACTGCGCCCACTGCTAACAATGCAGCCTTAATTTTTGTCTTAATCTCCGCCTTGGGGTCGCATTCTTCTTCTTTCTTACGCTGCCTGGTTGTCATCTTGCTACCCAGTTTCGAGCACAGGGCTGATGGCTCGATGCTTGCCATAAAAAATGAACTTCATCTAGAGTCTGTCTGCAGTCATTTCTAGTGGCTACGCCCTCTGCCCCTGTGCCCCGTTGTCCGACTGTCCTGCCGCTGCAAAATGCTTTTGCACGTTGTCCTATTACACTTTGTCTTTCTTGCCGTCAAGTTTTGTTCATTGTCGTGCTACTTTTCGGCAATTCTTTTTTAGTCTAATTCGGAGTGGGGTCATTTGGGGTTTTTCCAACGATTTAAGCATTTGAAACAAATACAATTTTGGTAAAACAAAAGTCTTGAAAGTGGTTTATCGATTTGAGCTGTGGCAGTCATAGAACTCAAATATTCTTGGAATAAGCAAGACTTTTGTGCAGAGATTTTGGACAAAGATTTAATTCTTATGCAGCCATATACCTTTTTATTGCAGCATTTGTGAGATTACCATATTTCAAAATCAATATTGCCCATTCAATTACAATATAATATACTATTACTTAATGACATTAATTAATTTTATTCAATGTTATTTTAAATTACAATAATTTTTATAATTGTGCGCTTAGTTGTTGTATAGTCATGTTAAAATATATTTAAATATATATTTTTTAAACTTTTTTTTTTTAATTTTACCCCAGCACACATATGAATTGGAATATAATTCTTTTATTTATAGATTCGATTTGATTGGATCTAATCTGATAAATTTCCCAAAGCTGTTGACCCCTAACAATGCCTAATCGGTGAACAAAACATTTTTTGTTGAATGCTGTAAGCCTCATAAATCAACAAGTTTCAAGAAGAAAACCGAAAAACAATAAAGAAAAAACCGTGAGGAAAATTCGAGGGGAAACCAAATAAGCCACAAATGCGTTTTTGTGTTAGCCGACTTAATGGCTGGATTAGAAGGCTCAGAAAGCTTTTAAGGACTTAGTGCACACAGGTAAACACAAAGTAAACAGAAATTTCAAATGGCTGACAAAAAAAAAAAATGATAAACCAATATATGTACCCATACAGAGTGTGTGTGTGCGTGCACGTATTCGTAAGTTTGCCAAGGCAGGCAAAATATGACAAACAAGGTAAATATTTAAACAAAAATATTGAAACTTTTGGATATGAGCCAAAAATTTAATTGCAAATAATCTGCAAATTGTAATTTTAAGCCACGCAAACGATGATGTGCCCAAGTTGCCTCTGCGTGAATGTCTGTGTGCATGGCTGTGTGTGCCTTCTTGTGATTTGTGACACAGCCACACGCATTGACTGACAGGCAGAGACATGAGTGTGTGCTTGTGTGTGGGCCCACTTCACTTTGTCTTTGCTGCCCACACCCGCCCCGCTGAGAGATCCCCACTTACTGGCACGACACGTGTGTGCTTTGTATGCCTTTCTTTACCCAATTGATTTATGACGCTTGTTCTGTAAATTGCCAAGGATTTGCAACAAGGATTTCAGTTATTTGTCAACAGCTTTGATTTTAATGCCGTATACAAAATGCCTACTCTTCGAGGGAAAGGTGGTGGAACAAGCTGAACAAATAATCTTCACTTGTGAATGGAACATTTAAATACCCGAAGGAAAATTTATATGAATGTCATTCTACGCATTAAAATAATTAAGAGTTAATCCGAAATAGTAACATTTTAAAATATGTTGCTATTTTGCTGCGAAACTATCGATAACAACAAAGAAAAGAAACTTAATTTGACTTAGGCTTATTACGTAAAGCTTTCGGCAGGCTCTATGTCCTAGATTTTTTATAGAAGAATATTATATTGAAGAATTTAATATTATTCTGAGGTGCCAAAGTCCTCTCTAATATCGACTTTCTGGGAAATGCTTCACCAAATCCGAAGAAATTACTTTATTGTTTCTTTTTTTTTATTGTTATTTTAAAAATAGAGTTTTGTTAACATAACTTTTTAAATAAATCAGATTACTATGACCTTTTGCGTGGAAAAAACTCCACTGCAGCTTCAGTAATGGAAGAGGCGGCGACTTTAATATTGGAGGAGATGCTGGCTTTATCTATAGAAGATACGGAAACTTCAGTCATTGAGGAGGCGGATTCAACTATGGAGAAGACGACGGTGGCCATGAATTTAGCAGAGGAGGCGGCATCAAATTTAAATGTGGCCATTGCAAGAACTGGTATGTATTATTAATATAACTACGACTTGTTAAATTAAAAATAAAAGTAAGAAGTATAGAATAGTATTTATGCATATTGTTATTTGTATTTATTTTAATACATACTGTATACATGCATTTAAATATGTGTGTATATAAAGCTGAGCTAAAAATTAATCAAATATAAATTTGTAAATATTGCTCTACCACGTGACTCTTACTAATTCAAGCAAACTGGATTATTAAGCTAATAATCATTTTCTCTGTTTTTTAGTGATGTCTTCATATAAAAGTTCGCCTCCCGCCTTATGATGTATGACAATGGAATAAGTGTGCGTGTGAATTTGCAGGTGAGTATAAATAGCTTACTTATGTATAACTGCAATAAAGGTGTTGTTATCATTAATAGCTGTGTGCTTCTAAAGCCCAATAAAATGATAAAAAGGGCTAAAATAGCGCAGCCCTAAGGCATAAATTATTGTTATAGATGCAGCTAATTTCAATGTATATAGCTGATTAAAATGAACCTTGTCAAAGAGCGATCTCTATAAGTGAGCTCGTTTTGACTGTGACACAATTTAATGGCTGCCTGTTGCTTTCTTCAAACTCCAAAGCCAAAACTCAAGCGCCGCACATTTACCCACAACATTTTCAGCATGAAAACACAACAACAATAAGGACCCAAAAGCCAAAAACAAATTGGGCGCACGCATTCAAAAATGTACGAATGGAGCGTGGCGCCTCTTTACACAGATCCTGAAACCCAAGCCTTGGCGCTGTCAAGGTGTCAGTTCGTAGAAGTTTTTTATTTGTATTATTTTTTGTTTTTCTTTTCATTTTTCTGTCTTGCCTTTTTAACGCCGCCTTCTTTTAACAGATTGGGGTCTTGACTTTAGCCAGGCATTTGTCTTGGTTTACTCCAGACACGGCCTGGGTCTCGGCCCCAAACTCTGAGCCACAGTGGAACACTCGGAACGTGCGCCCTTTTTGTCGTTTGTCTTTTTATACAATTTTTTGGGGCAACGCCGCCTTTCACTTTCGATTGTTTGCCTTGGCTGGGTTGGTTGAAAGGGGGCTTGTGCAGTTCATTTTGCGGCTGTCTTAAATGGCTTGGGAGAGTTGTGTAAATAAAAACCTCAACGCCGCGAACCCTAAGCTTAACATGCTATCTTTATCGATAATGTTGATGTGGTTCGGAGTGGTGTGGTGCGCGTAGTGTGGTGTGGTGCGGCACTTTGTGATATGATGCGATGGAGAAGTTATCGACGCGAAACTTGCTTTTGGCTGCAAACTCCGTAACAATCGCCAACTGGCACCGACAGCCCCTGCGCAACCTCTAGCTCTACCCCGCATGCTCTGTGCACGTGTGTGCGTGCGTGTGCGTGTATATATGTGTGTGTGTGTGTGTATGCGTATTTGTGTGTTATTGCGTGCATGTGCATGGCACTTTGCTAATTAAAAGTGTAGCCTAGTGCTGAGCGCAGGGGCCAAATAAATCGATGCCCGGGTAATTAAATTGCATGACGCGCGCACACGATACACCCAAAGGGTAGGAGAAAACACCAGCAGATGTGGTAGGGGAAAGGGGGTGAGTTGGTGGATGTGCATTTCCTATTTTGCTATCGTAATTAGCAGGCGACAGCAGCAGAAGCTAAAACAAAATGGCGGCCGCCATGCCAGGCAGCCACCGGTTAGCGGAATGCAAACACACAAATCAATCATACGCAGCTTAGCCGAGCCGAGCCGAGCCAAGCCGAATCGGAACCAGAAACAAAACACCAAACCACAACCGTTGCAATTAATAGCCAAAGTAACCAACTGAATCTTAGAATATCGATTATGCCCTTAAGTGTGAGTTCTGCGTTGTGGTTGTCACAGAAATGCTGAGCGTCAGCAGCGAATTAATCAAGCGAAAAAGAAACAGTCGCCAATTTATAACAAAAGGAATCCAATATAACAATGGGCATGCAAATCAAATGAAACACATAACTTTCCCCCCGTTATGTGCTGTCACAACGAGGACGTGAATGCGTAAAGCTAGTTCATGTTAGCCACAGGCAAGCCGTCTGCGCGATCTGCATCGACAACACGGTCCGCAGCGGCTTGTTAGCCAGAACGTTGACGTTGGTCTGCGTCATTCGGGCTGCCAGACGGCCTAAATGAATGGAAATTTACAATTAAACGCCTCAATGCGAATCCATATGCGGATGTGAGAAATGAGAAGACGGACACGTCTATTGGCATGCCCACTGAATGACATTGCATGAATCCTGCAGCACATTCGGCAGACTTTGGTGTAGGTCCCGGCTGGACATCGCTCGCCCTGTCGCAAATGCCGCAGTTAGAGCTTTGGTTTTTGCGGTTTTACCGCAGCGGATGCGTAAGCCGCTCTCTCTCTCTCTCTCTCTCTCCTTCTCTCTTTCTCTCCCTTTCTCTCTCTATCTCTCTCTCTGTCTGCTCATCTGTATCTCTTCAACCTCCGCAGTGTCTGCCTATGTCTGTATGGAAACAGAGTTTAGCTGATTCCGTTTGGGTTCGTTTGAATAACACAAGTCTCCATTTCCGTTATGCCTGAATTTATAAAGTTTACTCTATAAAAATACATTAAAGTGTTTGTCCTGACTGACCAAATGATTGATGTTATAATATGGGACTAGGCAGGTCGACAGCTCAAATCCAGCAGTAATTTTAATATCTTATTTACGGGCAACTTCAGTCGTTTTATTGGTATTGTTTGGCATTGATATTATCGGAACGGGATGGGCTCGGTAACGGCACACCGCGCGCGAGGCTTAAGGACGAAACCACCGTGAAGATAGAAGATGTATCTGCCTGAAGACAATTTCAGTACCACCTGATTTAAGTAATGTGCCTGACAAGTAATGTCTTCTATAAAAGATATTTACCTAATTACCCATGCTGACTATCTGGCCGTGTCAAAAGTCAGTTTTCAACTTCAATCTGACATAACCCGCGCACAGTTCACAGTCCATTTCGCCTGGCAGTCTATTAAACACTTTAAGGTAAAGTTTCGTGGATGGGGGACTGGGTCTGGGCACCCGGAACTGATGTCAAGTCTTCGGAACTCGTCTGCTAATGAACTGCTGACAATTTTGTGCAGCGTTTTACAAGCGGTTACAAAAGGATACAAAAGGATAGCTGCGTGGAAAAAAAGCCGGGAAAAAAAGGCAAAGATAAAACGATGCCAGAGTGCAAAAAGTGGCTGAATAATACTTGGACAAGAGATGGAGAACACACTCAAAACTTTTGCCACTCAGCGGACAGCGGCGTGAACGGGGGGCGATAATTGAACAAATTGTTTCGAGTGCATTTCAGCCACAAAGGAAAGCCCCGTCTACAACCAGCGGCTACTGACTTCTATAAATACATGTACACATCTATATACATTATATTTTAATTACACTTATAAAGAAGCACTTAAAATAGTTTTCGGTCACGAAATGGCTAAAGTGACTTGAAAATAAACCAAATAGTGCGAGGAAAATTAACATCAAATTATTAAACAGATAGATTTTCAGAAAATATTGTACTGACTTTGATATAGATCAGATTATTATTCACTATTCTATACTATAATTTAAATATAAAATAGGTTAAAAAACCAAACCAAACGAACTCCCTGCCCTCAGACTTATTTCGGGTTTCAGGTTTGCTATTATTCGGTTAGTTCAAAATAAATCTGAATGCCGAGCTCGCACCTGTTCATAACCATTTTGCAAAATGTTATTGCAAAAACTGAATATTCATTGGCTTTCTCTAAAATGTAACCTGAAGGCCGATCCTTGGCATGTCTTGCTGACTGTCGTGCATGATTAGCTGCTGTTAAAAGGGCTGTCCTTGACCGTTGCCGGCTCTTTATTTATTTTTATAATTGGATATATATGGATATGGCATGAAACTTACCCCTGCCGCTGCGTCCGACAAATCGCAGATCGTTGAACTTGGCCACCTGGTTCTTCATGACGGCTGTGCAATTGCGCAGCTCGGCGCAGTAGTTCTCATCGTTGCCAGCGCGAACCGTGACCATGGTGCCGTCCATGATGTCGCCCAAGGAGACGACCTTGAAGGCCACCGGCAGTGTCTTATTGGAGCGCCAGTGCGGTGGCAGGACGGTGCAGACGAAGAGCGGGCTGCTTGTTCTTATTAGCTCGCCGGGATGCTCGGTGAGGAAATCGCCCAAGGTGCGTTCAGCCAATATGTCCGAGGTCATTTTGGTGTATGCCTCATTTAGTAGCTGGGCGGGTGTTGGGGGCGTGTTCTGTTCGGTGTTGTTGTTGCTGCTTGAGCTGTTGTTGTTGTTGTTGTTGGAGCCATTCGTGTTGCTTGTGTTGTTGTTGTTGCTGCTGCTGGAGTTGTTGTTGTTAGCTGTGTTGTTATTATTGTTGTTGCTGTTATTGTTGTTGTTGTTGCTATTGGCATTCGATGCCGTCGAGTTGCTGCTCGTGGTTGTCAAATGCATTTTGTGGCCGTTGTTGTAGTGGATGTTGTTGTGATGCTGCTGTGTGCTGTAGTGGTTGTTGTAGGGGTGCTGGTGATGCTGCTGCTGCTGTTGCTGATGCGAGTGGTGCTGTTGCTGCTGCGAGTGGTGCTGCGAGTGGTGCAAGTGTTGGTGCGTATAGTGCGGCGGCTCCTGCTCAAACTGCTCCAGATGTCCTTGAGCGTGAGCTTGCACTTTTTTTAGGCGAACAATTTTGTCTGATTTGCCCAAACGTTGGTTGGATTAACGATATTCACTCGCTGCCTAAACAGCTGAAAAAGACATAAAAAATCGGAGAAAATGCCATAGATTAGACTTTTGGTATTACAAAACAAAAAATATATAAAAAACAGTCATCTTGTAAGTACACTGAATTACTATATAGTTTTTTAAAATAATAATAATTATTAATTAAGTATTCATTTTTTAAGAATGTGGAATAATATCTAGTAGCCCCTCACCCTCCCACAAAATTTTCTTTCAGCATAATATTATACAATGCCTTTTTGTGCACTGCTTGTGAAATAAGCAGATCATCTCCGTAATTCTCAAACAACGTGAAATATCAATAAGGATCGAACATGTTTATGGCATATAATTGGCTTTTTCTATAACCTCTTCCTTTAGATCTAGTCCTGATTCAGAGCAGACATTATTATTTTCTTTGTCTTGAAGATGTTTGTTTTTCTCTCTTAAAGAGGGAAACATAGGAAAAGCATAGAGGGAAAGATAAACACATAATAATTTAAAGAACCAGCAAATTTTCTATTGGATTTTTAACCAAATTATCACCAGCAGCTTTCAGCAAAAAATGTATATATAAATCATTATAAAAATATAGTTATTAGCACATATAGCACTACGAAATTTAGATATGATAATTAAGATTCCATCATTAAAGTTTGTAAAACTCCAAATAGTGTGCAAGTTTGGCCCATCTATAACAGCGTATCTTAGAGCTGGGGATGGAGTGGGCTTAAATTGACTTAAATTTCAGCCTGTGCCGTCCACGAAATTTGCAGACCCATCATGTTAATGTCTTTAAATCACAGTCAACCGGCATTTTACATGGTCATGGCTAGGGCCATGTTGCTTGGTCCGGGCGAATCCGTGCTCTGGCTGTGCGGCATCCAAGTGAGCAGACCGGGCAGCACACATAAACACAAATCAATTGTCAACCACTCGACGCGAGGGCAGTGGCGACCATGAGGATGCGCCATGGTCAATGCTGAACGTTGAATGTGGAACGTTGAACGTTGAGCGTGCAACCTTCAGCGGAACGCAATTTGCGTTGCACTTTTCAATTTCCTGCAACGCGACAAAGGACGTTGCAACGGGGATATCAGACAGGAACGGCAACAGGAACTGGCACAGGACATGTGGCTAGCTGTGGCATTCAACTATCCAAACGCAAATCTAGTCCTCATCCGTATTCGCATCCGCATGCACATGTACTGCGCCTCGCAGTAACCAGTGTCAAAATGATTGTGGACTCACGGGTGAGAATTTGTGGTTTGATACTTGCATATTTTGTCACTTGTCGACACTCGACTCTGCTAGCCCGTTGTCCAAGCGTCAGCCCAACATCACCATCATCATTAGTCACTGCCAGTTTTTGCACTGTGTGCTACACCCCGTCGCCAGCTCAAACGGGCACGCACTGGAGCAGTCTGGGCGGATGGTAGGAAGTGTACTGACCGCATCCGCTGACCTTGTAGGCGGAGTTTTCATTGTTGCTGGTCGTGTAACAACTTTAAAATTCCTAGCTGCTGATTTCTTTTGCGCGAACCACGCCCCCAACGACGCCACAAACAGTTGTCCAGCTGCCCAACTGCCCAACTGTCCAGTTTGTCCGATTTTCCCCCAATTTCTCCAGACCTCAGTTCGGCGATAAAAATTACTTAAAAATGCCACAGCTCATGGGTTGACTTTTGGCCAACGAGCACAAAAAACGACAGCTGGCAATTGGCATTGGGACTGGGCATGGGTATGGCCATGGCGCGACGTCAACAGCGCAAAAGGAAATCGCGGCGAAAATCCAACGGAAGCCAAACGTGTCGGCGCGTGGGCAGCAAAGCACCAAAAAGCAGAAAGAGAAATGGCAGCAAAAAATAGCCAAGCAGGCAGAAAATGGACAATGGAGGCTGCTGCTGCGTGTCGTAGCCATTTCGCCATCCGACATTTTCCATGCTCCGTTCTCCATTCTCCACTCTCCATTAACCATTTGCCAACCGCCACTCGCCATTCCTCATTCACCATTTGCCTTTTATTGTAAATTTACTTTATAAAGGTTATTACGGAGCAATACGCGGAATGAGACAGCAGTGACAGTCGGGCAACAGTTGCGTCTGTTCTTGCGGGGTGCTTAATGACCTGCCCAACATAACGGGAAAAACAGTCCAGGCATTTCCATGGATTCCTAGCTTTATTTCCTTCGAACACTAAATCTGTTAATGCGTGCCCTTGCCTTATTAAGACTGTGTGAATCGCAGAGAGAGGCGCCTCTCAAATTTACTGTCGTATTGTAAAGGCAGAGAGATTAAAATCGCAGAGAGAGGCGTATTTCAGCTTCTAATAATATTAGAACCAATAGTTTGTCAAGAAAAATGCGCAGAAAAATATTTTATAAGTGCAAGATGATGTCAAGTTGGAGCCCAAAGACTCACTTCAGAGCTTAAGAAAGTGAAAAATGGTATATACTGTTTGGTAAATTGTAAAAACGTTAAGAAGGTAGCTAGGTATGGCAAGAAAACACCCATATGGATGATATTTTATTGTTCGCCTGCTTCGATGTTGTGGCCCATACAGCTAGTGTCCATTGCGAAGCGTATCACAACAGTTGGTCAAGCCGCACTTTATTAAATTGTGGCGAACTCAAAAGAAGAGAAAAAATATTTAATGTGTGGAGCAGCTGAAACTCCGCTGGAGAAGCGCGCCATAATCCCAGCTTGCCGTCGCCATCAACGTTGGGTAACTGCAAGTTTTGGAAAGCTGGGCAACGGGTCACGCGCGGCTTGTCACCTCGTTGTTGTTGCTGTTGTTGTGCTATTGTCCTTTATTGTTTTTTTTTTTTTTGCGCGACTGTCAATTTTTTGGCCGGGTTTTTCTGGTCACAGGCAGCTTTCAGGCTTGGGGCTAAATCAAAATTCATGGTTTTGTTAGAGAGGCGACGGCGGCGATGCTCAATCGTGCATTGGTATCAATAGCGGGCAAACACACACACACAGGCACACACACAAGCACGCACACACACGCTCATGTACAGACGGTTTACACGCAAGCTTAACCCTTTGATGGCCCCACACACATGTACAACATGTAAATTGTTTCAATTTGCGGCATTTGCCGTAAAGCTGCGCAATTTCGACATGCCATGGATACTCTGAGAGTGTAGGTGTGCGCTAGTGTTAGTGTGTGTGTGAGCTGTATGGTCATTGTGTGTGTGTGGGTGTGAGCGTGCTTCGTTTTTTTTGCTCATAGTTGGAATGTCCATGTCCGTGTCCAGCTGTTGTGCTCCCACAGAGCACACGAACACAATCCGCACCCGAACCCAAAATACAAAACTTGTTTAATATTATAGCCATATATATACATATATTGTATATACATATGCGTGTGTCTGTGCGTATGTGTGTGTGTGTGTGTGTGTGTGTGTGTGTGTGTAGGTGTCGGGGATGTCTCATCTAAAACAGCTACTGATGCGGCTGCTGCTGCTACTTTGATGTAGTTAAATTTTAATTGGACTTTGGGTTTTTATTCCCCGTCTGTGGTATTCCATTTATGCGTGTGTGCTTAGCTATGTGTGTGTGTGGATAAGAGAGAGAGAGAGAGACAGCGAGAGACAAAGTATGTGTGTGTGTGTTTTTGAACTTTTTAACTTTAACATATTGTGTTAAAACATTTCCAAAATAAAGAACGTCTTGAATTTAAATTAGTTTTTAGCAATAACCAAAAATTAAACATATTTGTATTTTTAAAACTGAGTTAAACGTCGTGTAAATTTCGTGATAAAAGCAGTATTTCATCTTAACATCGCTTCGGTTTCATATAATTTGTTTCAAATATATCTAATTTGAATGTGGCACAGGTAAAAATAAAATGATTCCAACACAAAGTACTAGTTAAAATTCGATTTGTTCTTATTTCCGTTATTTACAAGCACAAATAAATACTTCACAACTTTCTTAATTAGATCTTAATCGAAACAAATACATTTTTTAAAATATATAGATTTTTGTATTTTTGTGATCAGCACATTTTTATAATATATCACTTTAATATTCGCAGAGTCCTAGTTGCTAGGATAGAGTGAAGGCTATATATATTGCTTAGTCTAAACTTTGAAGAACATAAGCTAAGGAATCTTGCAATGTGTCAGATTCACAGTTGGGCATTTGCGAAGTGGTTGCTGCATTGCCGAATAATTTGATCAGCTACTATCTTGATGAGCAGCCATCCTCTTAATAGCGTGCCCTAAAAGGTCACCAATGAGTCTAGCCCTGGCTGACTAAATTCTTCTTATCTTTAATGATCTTTAATGATTTTCGCTCTTATTTCCTTACAATGAGCCAATGGGCAAGTGACACTTAGCTAACATGGCCTTGATGCCGTGCTGGACAGATCCTCTGCCCTAGATAGTATTTTTCCTGGCAAGGCAGCTTATGAGATAATCTATACATAGAACTTAACTCCTAGACAGTGCTTCGTCGAAATGCCAAGAAGACCCTGAAGATTTTTGCGTCGTTGATCTCAGTGCTCCGAGCCAGAATTTTCTATTTCATTTGTACTCTGAGCCAAGCCTGTTTCCCAAAAAGCAATTGAGGCAAAGCTCGAATCACATTTTTCTACATAAATAGCCTGATTCATAATAAAGAACTTTTGAGGTTGGCCCAGCAACAAAAACTAAATAACTAAAGCCAAAACCATTATTGGAGTTATTTGACCATATTGGCTTGTGCAAGCTCTTGGGTCGAGATCAAATTCTCAATTATTGCTAAGGGGCTAGTTTTTGGAAGCAGCGTCCAATATCCTTTAATTTATTATCTGAAGTTGCTGTGGCGCTTGGTATTTTTACGTAACTACAGACACAAATTATCTAAAATAGCAGCCATGTAGGAGCATCTGTTAATATTGTCTGGCTCTGGTCTCGGCCTCTAAATTAACAACATTTGCTACTAACTAACAGCAAATTAAGCCATACATTGTTTATAAACGCTCAAGTGCCTTGTGCAAGTGCTTTGCAGAACGAAGGACGAGGCTGGTCAGAGGCTGGACCAATGGCTTCGCTTTAATGCCTAAATCAACTAACTTTGCGGGCAGCAAACTTATTTCCGGCATGCCGAGAACATTTCCTAGACTTCAACACATACAATCCAACGCACATCCAAGCACGCACGCACACGCACTCATACACACACGCAGTCACACATGCACTCGTAGGCACGCACACGCCAGGACTAGGCAGAAATCAACAGCCAAAGAGAAGAGACCAAATTCAACCATAAATTGATACAGACGCCTCTGAGTCACGCCATGCTCATGCCGCTGCTCTACGACCGGCTGCCGGTTACCGTAGTCGGCCAAAATGCAGCAAAAAAGGACTTGCTGCATTTGAGGACGATGCAGTGCAATGCATTGCAATGGAATCCTTCCGGCTGCACTCCCTTTTTGCTGGCCGGCTGGCTGGCCAGAAAACCAAAAACGAGCATCCAACAATCCCAAGTTTTTGGTCAACTTTGGGCCAAAACAATGCTCGCTGGCACCAGGCGCCAACAACCAGTCGAACCACCAGACACCAGCCACCAGCCCCCAGGGGCAAGAGCGAGGGTAAGGGCACACGCAACGTAAAACTGAAAGCTGAAAGCGATGCACGCATCTTTTGCTTCTCGTTCTCATCCACATGCTCGTCCTTCGTCTGGGTCCGTTTTCCCGCTCCGTTGCGGGCACGGGTACTTTGGCTCGTCCAGTGCAGTGCCTCCTCCATTAACGACGTGCAGTGGCAGACGTTCTGGCTAGCTGCGTGTGCATGCAATCCTTCGTCCTTCGCCCGTGTCCAGTGTGTGTCCTTGCTGTCCTTGGTGTGCTATGTGTGTGTGGACGCGTGTAGGACACCGAAAAGCAACTGCCGCAACTGGAGTTGGACTTTCTCTGGTCAATTCGCGGTTTTGCTTGTCACTTAGCCGACGCGTCGCCCAACGGCGGCCCCGTTGGCCATTTGATAAACGACGAAGAAACAAAACGATGCCAAACGAGATGCCATCACACGACGCAACAACGAAGTGCAGCCACATCCAGCCTGGAGCTGCAGCTGGGAGCTGGTGTTGGCCTCGAGACGACAATGTGACGACATTTTGTGTCCATTGAATTATCTGGCCGAGGTGTCCAGCGGTGTCACCCCTGACTGCTGACTGCCGACTCCTGACTGCTGCCTGCTGACTGCTGACTGCTGACTGCTGACTAGCTGGCTGAGTTGCCGACTTCCTCCCCTAACCAAAATTAGGCCTAATGACGCTGTGATGAAGCATGTGTATAAAGAGATTGCTTTTTTAAACGTTTCTCATAGTCTATTAAAAAACAAGTTGAAAAACAATAATTTAAACTTTAAATAATGCAAACTATCTAGAGGTTATCTAAAAACACAATTCCTTAAAGTTTTTAAAATTTTGAAAAAATAATGCTCGTTGCTGGATATTAATTCCTCATCGTTGGGAACTATATAATTTCGCACATTTCTTAAACTAAAAACCAAATATACTTTTCTTGAAGTTCAAGAATATGTTTCAGTTCATTTCAGTTTAGGAAAATGTAAATTACCTATACTGTTTCTTATTATTAATTTAAGGGTAAAGAGTGGATGTTAATATGAGAGGCAACATCAAATAGGTATACTAAGTTGGCTTTCCGAGTACGCAGTTTGGGATCGAGCCCCCGTAAAAATAAAATATAAGATATTATATGTAAAGCAGTAATTAAGTATGATGAGAACTTAAGCGGCTTGAATCTGACTAAAGTTAGCGCGATAGTTGACCCGAGCGATGCCGGATAATATCTTCTAGTACAATATATACAACGGGAAAAATTTGAAGATTTAGTTGTATGCGTAGTTTAGAACTGTGAACCGTCTGCCATATCAGAACAATTTATCGATCTATCCATACTTAAGATTTAAAACCAAAGTTGTTTTCAAATATTTGGGATCTTGGACAACTCAATAGTCAAGATTCACTCTCGATTATACACGATTCTGATAACCTAAAGAAGGGTGTTAAGTGTGCGTTGTTTCAGTTGTGTCCATTGGGCAGCTGTGACTGTTATTTTTAAGCTTTAAATGGCGTAACAAGTGCGGATTGCTGTCGTTGTTTCTCCGAGTACGTGTTCGAGTTCGAGATTCGAGTTTCGAGTTGCAGTTGGAGTCCTTCTTGTTTGTTTGCGCCTGCCCGCAGCTTGCTTTGGCTTTTGCTTTTAAGCCGCCTACCTTCAGCAGGGCACAGCAGCTATGGGAGTCGCATTTGCAGCCAGCAGAGGCCGATGGAGGCGTTTAACATTTTTGAGGCTTGATTGGATTTTGCACAGGCCTCTGCGTAAAGTGAAAAATTGCATTTTGAGCAGCTGCTGCTGTTGGTGTTGCTGCTGCTGCAATTGCAGTTTGCAGCTAAACTTGTTGATGATTTTGTTGTTTTCAGTGCTGTTGTTGCTGATGTTGCTGATGTTGTTGTTGCTGTTGTATTTGTTTTTACTGTTGATGAAGTCGGCTTTGGTTTGGTTTGGTTTCATTTGGTTTTGATGGTCAGCCAGCCTGCGGCTGTCTGTTATTTTGAAATACTCGTTGAGTGGCTCGTTTGCGGTGAGCATGCATGTGGCTGGACCCACAGCCAGCCATGCCCACTAGCACCTAATACAGAATGCCCGCCCACAAAGTAACCCCAAACACTGTTCATTTTTCTAATGCATTTTAAGCGATACGGGCAAAGCCAATGCCAAGCCCAAGGTTACGGGTTGGGGTCCAGTAACGCCCATTAACAGTTTATTAGCACCTCAAGCAACTGCCGCCGCCCTCTGCTGTAGTCAAATGTGCAATGCCACGCCCACACCTCTTTCTACTCTGTCTCCGTGTGTGTGTGTGTGTGTGTCCGTGTTAGTGAATGCAATATTGCATTTCTACGGCAATTAAAATGAATTTTCCGGTTACTTGACACATAACATAATTTGCATATCCGGCGCCTGGCACGACCCCTCATCCGGCACCTCGCCCCTGCTACGACATGCCCCTGGGTCTTAAATACATAAATGATGCAATGAATGCAGCTTGAATTGCAACAGCATCACCAATAATAGCAATAGCAATGGGCTGCGAGACGCCTGCAACCCTTGTTGCCCCCATCCACACCCACCTCATATGCCAGCCCCTTTTTGTGATGTGTGTCTGTTCCGTACGGATTGCTGGCGCCTTTGGATAACACTGGACATCTGGATTTTCTGCCTCTCGCCTGGCAAACGATATGCCACCTCTTACAGTCAAGTATAATCGCTTCAGTCATTATATATAGTTTTTTATCATTATGTATCTATGAGATTATCTATCTATAAGACTCTGGTATGCCAATTCGACGTTTTCTTTATGTATTTCATTGTCGTTTATTATAAATATAATATCTTGTTTGATCCTTTACATTCCTGCGTTTGATACTTGATCTTGTAAATGGACTTTCAGCTTATCGACAACAACTACACCCTCATCAAACGACTTCAGACATTTTTCCATAGCCGTATCGAAACATAAACATGTTGCCTAGTGTGAATACTGTCATATGCATGTTGTCACCATTGTCGGATGCAACACTCCAGCCTTTTACTGCCTTGCTTGATACCTTGGTTGGCTTGAGGTCTCTCCCCAAAATGCACACACGCACCCGCACACACACACACATACGCACACACACGAAAGCTTGTTGAGTTTGTCCAAATCACCGAGTTTAACAAATTAAATGACTTCTAGTGCGTACATTGTTTTGACACGGATGTCCCCAGCAATCCAGTGCCATAGACATCGCCTGTGTTGGTATGGGCAGCGTCTGGGATTTGCCAAATTGCTGTTGATTGCTCGACCTCTGCATCCGCAGTTGGGCGTCCACCTGCAATGTTAAGCATTTGCCAAGCACCAATTTCTCCTGGCCCCCAACCCACCCACCTGGCTGCACACATTGCCACAGACCACCATCATGGAGATTGGCATTAGGTTGGGGCTCCAATCAGAATTTGAGGCTGGGGCTGCACATTGTTTTTGTGGTTGAAGGGCCGAGTGCGCCCTGCACTTTGCATGACGTATTGTCAAACGGAGTCAGACACTGTGCTCCACAAACTGCCACGCACAACTTTAACTATAAAAAAATTATATAAAAAAAAAAAGAAAAACCCCCTGTCTTCATGCTGCCATCTGCCAACCGTTTGGCGGTTAAACGGTGGACTCCAGCTTTGGCTGATGGAGCGGCACACCGAACCGCTGGACCACCCGGGTTTCAACATGGCAAACGCTGCGACGCAGCTCGCGGCCGCCTTTGAAATGCATCATATTTTGATTTTATGGCGTTTATCTTGCGCCTTTCGGTTTTTATGTCTTTATAAATACACAACGGGGGCAGCAAGGCAAAAATATGAGAGATGCACATGATTCATGCGCATTCACGTAAGCTGGTAGCCGCGTTTGTTTATGGCAATTAAATTTCATTCAATATCAATAACAACAACAGCAAACAACAACAGAAATGCATAAAAACAACAAATTGAATACTACAAAAATATACTCCTTGAGGCGGCACAGAGGATCAAATTATTGTGATTGTCTGTAAAGATGTTGTTTTCTTTTTTTCCTTAACAGTCTATATCTCTTTATATAAAACAGTTTGTCCTGACTGACTTACTGACTGATTGACTGACTGACTGATTGGTGATCAACATATAGACCAACCCTAAGAGCTGGGAAGCTGATTTTTGTACTGTAGTTACTTAAAGATTGTACTGTAGTTACTTTATGATGAGAGTGCACGCCAAGACGGGGTTTTGGGAAATTCCACACGCAAGTGTGAAAAATTCGTGGTCGGTAGCTGTTTGGTGGTTAGTTTGGCACTACCTTTCAAAGATCTTTAATCAAATTAATTTGATGCATGTTTCTCAATTATCGTAAGGCCTAAAAGTTTCGATGATCTACAGCACAGTTCAGAAAATGTACAAAAAACTGCCGATAGACCTTACACAAATTTTCATTGTATAAATTCAAGCAGATATTCCACTCCGCCAAATGAAAATGGTATTTCAAGAAAGAACGACAATAATTATATTTACCAGCGGGCAGAACATTTATGGGAAAGATACGTTTACTTGGAAATGTCATACATTATTTGAACTTGGCCCGGGCAAAGCCGACTAATACCAGGTAGATTTTATATGTTTATATTAATTCTGGCTTTGGTATTTCAACTATAAACGTGACTCCGTTCGCGCTAGGTGCGCTGATATGCCTCGGCATGTAATTGTATAATATAATAGAATTCCGGGCTTAAGTCTTCGGTTCACTTTATGATTATTGTACAATTTAATCTTCATTAAAATAGTTAACTAACTTCACATGATTAGATATTTATTACACACCTCATTCAACTGATCAGAAAATGCAACACTCTCACGACATTTTGCTCACTTCGTATGATCTTTATGTATTGAGTAGATCGTGTTCACACAAACAGCTTGTTTTGTTTAGTTTAGTATAGCACTTATTTATATTTTTAATTTTTTTGAACTCTGCTCAACTTAAGCCGCAAACACTTTTTATGCACAAATGTGTTTGTTTTTAATTTGTTTTATTATTATTGTTATTACTTTATTTTTTTCTTACTTTCTTTGATTTTATTTGGGGGCTTTGGCGTTGTTTGGGGCGCCACCGCAACTGAGAACGCGTCGCGCATGTCTAAAACTGAGTTACCGTTTGTGTGTGCGTGTGTGTGCGTGTGCCTGTGTGTTGTGCCTGTCCGGCCACATGTGTGTGCGTGTGTGCGTGTGTGTGCTGTTACTGTTACTGTTTCCAATTGACTCGCTGCCGCGTCTTGCCTCGCGCACCTTCTCGAGTTGCGTGTGTGTGGAACAACAGCGCCAGGTTTGCGGCGTCTAGATAACCAAAATTTCATTGGATCTCGGTATAAATTACACACATGCCACACTCAACATGTGTGTGTGTGTGTGTGCGTGAGTGTGTGCCATAAAGCATCGTTTACATTTGTCTCTGGGCAATTGTGTAGACCATTTGAGTCGTTGCCGCCTTTGATGCTGAGTTTTAACGGCGCATTCATATTTTTTATGCTCTTGTGCGCGCGCGTGTGTGCGTGGTTTTGTGTGTGATCTGCATGATGTGAGTTGCCTGGTTTTTAATTTGCTGAAAACTCACTCAACTCGCTGAGTCACTCACTCAACGTCGACGGCGACGGCGACCCCACTCGACTCAATGTCTCTCAATTAGCAAATTAAGCATTCCCGGCCAACCCCAGCCCCGGTGGCCCCCACCATCCCCACAATCGCGTGCACACGAAGCACACACATTTCACTCCGGCCAAGGGTTGCAAGCAAGTTGGAGCCGTTTTGGATCTGGCTCTCAGTTTGCCATTTTGCACTCGACTCAATTGTTGGCGTCCATTGGACTCCGCCCCCGTCGCTGGCAAGTCCAGTGCAGCTTTGCATTCACCCAGCTCCAAGTAGTGTGTGTGTGCCTGGGAGTGTGTGCGTGTGGTCAGTTTGGTGCTGGGTTCTGTTTATTTTTTATTTTTATTTATTTATTTTTGTTGTTGTATTATTTGAGCAGGGTTTTGTTGTTGCTGCTGCTTTTGCCTGGTTTTATATTTTTGCGGCACTGATTTTATTATTTTGCGTATGTTTTGTGCTGCATTTCGTTTCGTTTTGGCAAATCACGCAGCTGCCACCCCTTTCCGAATATTAGCAGCCCACCCCTTGTGTGGCATCAACTGTGCCACAAATGCCGCCCACAGCATTTTGCGGTATGTGTTGTTGCCCCAGAGAGGGGCCCAACAGACTGCCTAAAAAAAAACAACACACACACACGCACGCTAAATAAAATAAACCTAGTCATGATGGTCGATGAGGGAAGGTAGAGGGGGTATGAATTGTGCGGTGCAGTGCTCTGGCCGAGCCAAACCGGTGCCAACATTTTTGTGTGCAATTTTTAGTTAAATTATTTTTACATATCCACACGCACACTCCCACACACACATGGCAAAAGGGAAAAAAAAAAACAAAATGTCGACACGCAAATTCGATGCTGTTTCTATTTTAAGCCTATACAAATGGGTGCCTGAGAGTGTGCGTGTGTGCGACTGTGCGTGCGTGTGTGCATGCACTTTTTGCCAACTGCATTTCGGTTTTTGGGCTTCCCTTGTTGTTGCTGTTGCTGTTGCTGTGGCAGCAACAAAGTGGCAAGTGCAGATTTGAAGTTATTACCAAAAACTAACCAACGTTTTGTGGGTTTGAAGTTGTGTGGAATAATATTGGTAGACCTAAAAAGCCTTTGGCTTTGATTTTGTTGTTGCTCTTGTTGTTTCTGTTTTCTACTCTCGTTGTAAATATTTTGTCGATTTTTGGCACACAATTCACATATGCACGCCCGCACACACTCAAACATATTCAATTTTATCCTGCACCTCAGGACCAAATCATGGAAATACAATTATTTCCTAATTTTTTTTTTTTTTTTTTGGTATGTGATGCTGCAAAGCAAAATTTGTGTCTTCTTTAATATGCTGCCTGCGCATCAGTTCTGGCCTTTTCGAACGTTTCCAAATTTTTTAATTTACTTCATTTTAACTTTGAACTTTAAAGGAAGCGTTCAACAGTTGTTTTTAATCTAAAAGATCAGTTTATTCAGAAGGAGAAGAATCGGAAACATGGGCATTCTTTCAAGCAATTAGAATTAATATTCGGGGTACTGCATTCTATTTATCCCAAAGTTACTACTCTTGCAATTTATGGCAATGAGGCAGCATAAATATTGTGCACAAATTTTTGCAACAATTCGAGAAGCGAATATCGAACAGCTTAGTTATAGCCGTCAATGGAAATGGCAAAAAAAATGGGCTTCACCGAATGGCTAGATATATCTTTTAACACTCACAACATATTTATTTATTATATAATATAGACATAACAAAGCCAAAGGCAACAAGTAAAACTGTGCTGTGAAAACCTCAGCGCGTTATTGGAATCTATTCAATGGAGTATGCCGTCGATCTTATCGAGTTTATTGTAGAATGCATTCTAAACTATTGTATACTTATTCCAGATAGTAAAATTGTTTAAATAAACATGGGCAGGGGCAAGAGCTGTACATTAAGCTGCACATTCCACTATTCCAAAGCTTAGGAAATTGTATTGTTCGATGTTCAATAAAAATGCAACACACAAATTGCCAATTTACACAGCCATTTCCCTGTAAGTAGCAAAAAAATAAAAAGAACAACGGCATGTACAAAAGTGTTGTATGCTGAACACGTTTATAATTTGTAGAGACAGCGAGAAAAAATGTATAATGGGGGAAAACCAGCAAACACACACCCATACACACGCACACACACATAAAAACGAAAACAACGCCAATCAAATGCAACAACAGGGACAAAGTTGCGGGTATAAAAAATTACGAAACCAAAAATCAGCAACCAAATATGTGGTTGCCACCAACAAAAGGGCAAACAAAAGGCAACTGCGAATGCACACGTGGAGTGTGCACAGCCAACAGATACCCTGTTGGAGCGGTCCGCTCCAAAGGAAACCAAGTCTGATACCAAAACGAAAGGCATTGTAGCGTGTATCAAATACTCTTGATAGATTTAAGCTTGAAACTGCATTTCTTTGAAATACAATAGCATACGTTTCTATTCTGTGTTACAGGGTATCCGATTAAACACGCGAGCCCAATTAAAGGGGGCGGCTACATCGACAGCCAGCGGTAGGAGTGCCGGGAAGAACCTTGGTCAGGTGAGTTGTTTGGCGGCGGCCATCGTCAGCGGCAGAGCTCAAAATAACACAAAAAAAGAGGGTACACAAAAAATTGCATTGCAGTCTTCGGCAACAACGGACAATGCACAGTCCAGCCGTCTAGCCGTCCATCCGTCCGGCCCGCAATCCACGGGTTGTGGCATAATAAACACTCTGGCAACACGCGTGTCCAGCATTGCTATAACAATAAACGAAGCAGGCGTTGTTGTTGCTGCGCCTGTTCCCGGTTCCTGTTGCTGTTGTTACGTTTGGCCTGCCTCATCAGCATCAGCATCAGCAACAACAACAGCAACAACCGGACAACAGCCGGGTTGAAGGTGTGAGAGCAAACGAGGGGCTGACAGCTGTACAAACGCAGAGCTTCACAAACAAGCCAGGAGGCACATGGGGCAACCGGGGGCAACAAGGACGCGTTTGGTCAGTCGCATGGTTTCCGTTGCACACGCCGCGTATGCGTAATGTGCGAAAAGCGCAGCAAAATGAACACAAAAAATCAATAAAAAAAAAACGAAACGAAAGAAAACACAGCGAAACAGGAAACGGTATTAATAAAAAATAGACGAAAGAAAACGCAGTGCAATCCATAAAAAATGCAAGCTCGTGCAGGACGCGTAGACTCAGGCAACACGCCCTTTGCCGCCACCGCCGCGTACATATCCCCCCTGTCCACCTCTCCCTGTTTGCAACTTTCAACGTGTTCATTGCAGTCAAACTTGTTGACAATGCTCGCTTACAAGAAGGCCCATGTCCCCGGCTGATTCGCATTCGCATTCGCCGCGCCCCAAGCTGGGGTGGCTGTGCTTGAGCCTTCTTGTTCCTTTTTAAGGTTTTGCATTTTGAGGCCAACATTGAGGCCACGA
Organism: Drosophila novamexicana; assembly: GCF_003285875.2. Lineage (NCBI taxonomy): Eukaryota > Metazoa > Arthropoda > Insecta > Diptera > Drosophilidae > Drosophila > Drosophila novamexicana. The sequence continues at coordinate 1,319,473 of NW_020824828.1, read as the reverse complement.
ACTGCGCTGCCTTCCAACGCTGACAACAACAACAACAACAACAGCAACAGCAAGACAACAACATCACCACTCGCGGCTGGTTTTTCCGCTTGTTTTTGAATTTTTTTTTTTCATTTGTTCCTTTTTTTTTGTCGGCCTTTTTGTTTGGCATGTAAATTTATGATGCTGGTCAAGTATTGCCAGTTGCCTCTTTTTACACTACACTCACAGGGTCAATAGCTGCATATATTGATCGCGTTTATCAGCTATATGAATTTCATCAATATTTGATTCATGTTAAATTTTAACAGCCATAAATATGGAGAGAGGCGGGGCTATATTACGGAAATCTTCATTTTGGATCATAATCAATCTATAAATCTATCTATATATAGACAAGAGTTTGTCCTGGCTAAGTGACTGACTGATTGGCGATCAACGCACCGTGCAAGCCGTAAGAGTTAGGTAGCTTAAATGTTTATTAAAGCTTCCTCTTAGCTTTCGGGAAATGCGAACTCCAAATGAGGCCAATGTGGTCAAACATGAACTTGGACATGAACAGTCGCTAGAGCAACGCTGCGTCGGCACGAACTTCAGGGATCAAACGCCCGTAAAGGTACAAAATTTGTATTCAATTTGAATGAATGTATATAAATAAAGAAACAGGGGTTTCTTATTTGTGCACTTGGTCCCGTATCAGCCTGAGGTTAACGCGAATCGCACTTCGATTTTCAACATTATATATTTGACAATAATTGATGTGCATTTATAATTTCTTTCTTAATTTTAAACCATTTCGTTGACTTTAAAGTAACAAAAGCAGGATAGATGTAGAGCCTATGTTTTTATTATTGTTAATCAGCTCTAATTGTTATGGTAAATCCCGGCCGAGCATAATAATATTCAATCCCCAAGCTGCAAACAGCCTAACACATTGTTCTACAACTTCTCTTGACACACTCATATGTTAATATCATACTTTGTTATGCTAGACATTTGGTAATTGAGCAGCCCGCGCAATTTCCTACATATTCCCAGTTGTTTTGGGTTTTAAGGTTTAACCTACGTTTGTTAGCGTATTCACAAGTCGAATATGGTGCATTGGGCATATTTTGGCGGCCACATTGATGTGCGTTGTGTGATTTTTGTTGGCCAGTTTGCCAATTTTTAAACAGCTTGTTAACATTTTGTCGCCTATCAATGCGCAGTCCGGACGCAGCACCCAAGGCCTGACAGTTATCATTGGCCAGCTGATCTGTTTGCGGTTGTTTGAAGGGGGGCTGCGTAGCAGGTGCTTCAATTCTGTGTGTGTGTGTGTGTGTGTGTGCGTGTAGGTGTTAACTCTGATGCCGTTTTTGCCTGTGAATCGCTGATTTGCTGTTGGCCTTGATTACCGGATTTTGGCGTGTATTTGGCAGGCAAAGAAAATGCGTTAATGAAGTGTTGCTCGAGAGCTCATTATGCATTTTGCTCACGTTTTACATTTTTAATTGCATTCTACCCATTGCCCGCTGCCCATTGCTGCCCGATGCTGTCTCTTATTTGCCGGCTGGCTGCCGTACACTGTCTACTAGTTATCCTGGCGTCTGTGTCCTTTCATTAAATGCGCCGCATGGTAAGCGATTAAAACGACCGCCGAGGCAGCAAATCGAATTAATTTTTGTAACGTGCAAATGACCGCATCAAGCAGCAGCAGCAGCAGCAGCAGCAGCTATAGCTGCTGCAGCATTAAGAGCTGTTTGATAGGGATACTCATACGTATTAAATCCTTTGCCGCACAACACATTTAAGTTGATGATTAAGCTGGCCGCTTTATACCATATGTACCCATATATATATGTTCCACATATATATTGTATATAGGTACATGTATGCGGCATTGCAACTCTTTATGTATGCAGAAGTATGTGTACATTATATACTTAAGCATATAAAGATGTAATGACCTGTATACATGACCGCCGCCACCACCACCACCACCACCAGCAACAGCAGCGACAGCGGCAGCACCACCAACACCAGCGATAGTATCGAATCCTTTGGAGCGCGCTTTTGGTCGCCGCTTAATAAACTACACGAGTCAAAGGGGGGCCGGCGTGGGCGGAATGATTTTTTTAAATTCTCTTAATTGAAACTGCGCCAAACGAACAAGGATGCTGCAGCAGCAGCAGCAGCAGCAACGGCAGCAGGAGGAATCACAGCGCTGATCGCTGCCAGCAGGCATATTTTAATGAATATTGAGGATTAAAGGAATTTGCGGATATTCATTGAATTATGCATTTTGGCCGCTCTTCCTGACTGCGGTCACCAGCACCACCAGCACCACCAGCACTAGCAGCAGCAGCCAGGACCATTGGACAGGACCATCATATATTTCTTTGTCGCACGCGATGATTTATTAAGTCATTAGCACTTGTGCGGCTGCTGTTGGCGGCTGCCCACGCAGAGCTTGCAGCATGCAGTGGGATGCAGCAGGCCGGTCGTGTCCATGTGTATGTGTGTGGGCTGTATAACTTGTAATTCTTATTAATTGTGTGGGTTGTTGCCGCTGCTGTCGCTGCTGCTGCAGTGTGCGAGTGCTCGAGTGTGTGTTTGAGTGAATATTCAATATTTTTCCCTGGCTGGCGTCGTAGCGGCTGCTCATTAAGGCACAGGACATTAACTGCTTAACCAAAGTTAAAACCATCTGCAGACACACATTTCAAATTACGATATTCACTTCTGTTTTATACTTGCCTCCATATAGATTTTGTATATCCGTGCCAATCACAAGATCCTTATAAAAGTCATCTATATATACCTATAAGTAGTATACTCTTGCCATATACCAATACCTATACCTATACCTCTACATATAACCATATTTTTGGCTATACATAAAACACTTCTCGAAACCAATTTTGCCGCTTACAGCTTACAAGTATGTATAAATTTTATTATAGCCTGAACCTACTGAAAATAATTAAAAAGGGTATAATGTTTTTGTGCCGATGTAGGCATTATGAAGTATCTCCGACCCCATATATATTCATGATAACCATCACAAGCCGAGTCAATCTAGTTATGTCCGTCTATCGGTTCGTGTGTCCGTATGTATGAACGCATCGGTCTCAGAACCTATGAGAGCCAGTTTCAGGTGAAGGATACAATCTTCAAATGATATGGAAAATGCCAAGATATTTCCAATTTTGAATATAGTACAGACAGTGACAACTGTGATCTTATAATAATGTAAGCACCAGAAAACTCATACTTAATAAATGTGAAAAATGATATTTGCCCAATTGGCATTCAACGTGGTATTGGGATTGCCAAAGTGATTTAATCACATATATATAAATATATACAATTGAAATAATAACTTTTAATGTTAATATTAACATCATCATTATTTATAACAACGTGTGCTCAACTTTTCCAAATATGGTGTTATATTATATTCAGTCTTATTTGGCGTACTAGGCACTGCTGCATATTCTCTTGACACTTTTCGTTGCTTTAATTGTTCTTGGGATTGTTTATGCCAAATGCGACAAATTACAAGAATTTTGCATAAGCTTTAAGCCAATTTCGTAGGCCATTTAAGAAGGTGCAGGTCAGATTTCGAGCTCGGTTGAAGTTTGGGTTACGTCTCGGGAATTGAGCTCATTGGGCGCGATATGTGTTGTGTGGATAATGTGTGTGTGTGTGCGTTGGTGTGTAGCAGGGAATTGAGGCAGTGTCTGCTGTGCTACGAGAATGTCAGAAATGCGTGTGAAAAATAAACGAGATTTTCGCAGCGCGCTTTTGATATTTTTGCATGACAGAAGCCAAATGAGAAAATGCGATTTTCCACACAGCTCCGGCCAATGACATGGGCATGGATATGCCGGCAATGGCCACCGACAGCCGCCAGGCCATGTCCAATGGCCTACCAACTTAATGTGTTGGCGTTTCCTGGCACACACACACACACGCATACGCACACAAACACATGCACGCCCATACAAATGCGCAGTCACATGATGAGCCCAGTCACAAAGACAGACGCACAGATAATTTTTACAATTTGCAGCAATGCGTTTTTAATTTAAATCGATAAAAGTTGCATTCGCACAAAAACAAACCAGACGAAATCTACAGCAATAACAACACAATGCAAAATAAATTGCAGGCAACCCCCAGCACACTCTCCACCTCAGCGGCCCCAATAGCAGCACTAGGCCCAGCTTCATATTCAATCAGTTATGGCCTCCATGCAATTATGTATTAGTAGGAAACAACATTTTTCACTGAACACATGAACATTTGCAAATAAATTAATATAGAAATTTCGAGTGACTTGCATCTGAGTGTCGATTTACCGATCATTCGGAATGATAACAATACTGGTATATTAACAACTTCCCAAAGAATTCATACATAAAATTCTGTAAATTACAATTTTGCGCAAATTAAGTTAACAGTTGAAACAAAATCGCATTTATGCCCTGGAGGACAAATCAATGCACAGAGATCACGTAAAAAATGTTATTTTTTGTTACAATTTCTAACTGAGGAAAACACTTTTATTGCGGCCTTTCTAAGCTGCATGAAATGCATTAATTGGCTAATGCATGGCAGCTGGAGCACAACTGCGCATTAGCAATAAATATATGCATGTATTTAAATTAAATATAATTTAATTAAACATTATGTATGGAACAGGCCGACGGAATGCAATGCAACAAAATGTGTTGCCTACATTTGAGCGCCGGCTGCGCTGGCCATGATATCGTTATCCATTTTGGTTGCCGTTGCTGTTGTTGTTGATATTTTATTTTGTTTTTGATTTGACTGGCCCTGGCATGCACATATACAACCACACATGCACACGCACACGCACTCACACATGTGTGTGTGTGTTTGTGCTCTTGTGCATTTGTGTTTATTTTATTTTATTATTTTTTCTCTTTTGCGGTCAACGAGTTGGTTGACCACTTTCAAATACAGTCAAAGCCAGAGCCACGCCCACATGCACGCCCACGCTTCGCACAAAAAAAAAATAACAAACAACTTGAGTGGTGAGTCCTTTTGATCCCCTTCCCTCTCCCGTTCCCGTGCCCGTTGCCATTGCTGTTGTTGTGTGTTGATTATATGCACAATATTTGTTGCCTACTTTTTATTTGTATTTGCATTTTATTTTTATTTATTCTCCAGTTTTTTGCTTGTTGTTCTTTTTTATTTGTTTTAAAATATATCATGTTGCGTGGATTTTTTTTTTATTTTGTTGCTTCTCTTGTTGTTGTTGCCTGCCTACACAGTTGATTTAAACGTTTTACACCGGCGTGCCAATTTTGTTGCGCCCTCTCCCGCGGTTTGCTTGTTGTTATTGCTTTTTTCTTTGGCTTTTTTTTATTTTTTATTTTTTTGTTGAGTTTTTTTATTTTTTTAGTTGGTTGACCGTTGGGTTAACCGTTGAATTATCAATTTCGCGGTAGAACTTGCGGTGCATAAGTGCGGTTCACCGATGAGTTTTCGAAGGTATCATATTAAACGGACTGCCGCTGCTGCTGCTTTATTCATTATTTTTGTTGTTGTTTGTACTTGATTTTGTTGGTTGTCTGTCAGCCCGAAATGAAAACGTTAAATTTTAATTAATTACATTAAGTAAAAATGGTTCAGTGCGTCCATTTCGCGTTTGCATATTGACATGTGAAGTGGGTCATTAAATGTTTATCTGAATGGCTTCAACATGAAATAACATGCATACTTTTTATTATTATTTGCTTTAATCATTGCGTTAATTGTTTGGCTAACGATTTTCGGCAATCTTCGCGCTACACTTCCATTTACAAGGCACAATTTGTACAAAGTAAACCTTAGTTCTTCAAAAACCTTTATTATAGTTTTTAGCCAATTTATACATGACTTCTATGGCCTCTAAGCACTTTACGCAATAAGAAATCATTTGAATATTTATATATTTTTGAAAATTTTAATTCATCACTGATCCAACACACAATATGGCAGCCATATGCTGCCCAATGCAATGGTAAATATATGGTAACATATAATATACAAATACATGATATATATCTCTAAAGGCATTCCAATGTATTTATAGCACCGACTGTCGAAATTCTTCAGATTTATGTGACATATGTGAGCAATAAATGTAATTTAAGTTATTTCGATTGCTGAAATTTTGTAGTAAGAGCAAAATCAAATTAAAAATGTTCCAATTCCTGTTTGTTATGTTGGGTAAAGGAAAAATTAATGAAATTAAACTAAAACTGCTTTTTAGTGAAGAATTTAACAAATTTCAAATTCATAAATGTCAATAAAGAAACACTCGCTCGAAATAAAAGTAGTTAAACAAGTATTTTCCAAATTCCAAAAGAATTTTTAACAAACAAAAATATGTATTTATTCACTTAAAATATAACTAAATTATTTAAAAATAAATTAAGATAAGAGAAAAGTGAGCTTGAACAACTGTCTGCAGTTAATAGAAAGCCCGAAATATTTTTGCGACTACTTAATAAATTTGAGGCTCATTCACAGACTTTGTGCAAAGTAGTTTCTTAGTTCTCAACTTTTTTGCATGCAATCGAACGAACTTTGCTAATTGTGAAAGAAAATTATGAAAATAGGAAAGCTCACCTTAAGACAGGAATTTGCTGAAGTTGATTGAAGCTGTTGCCGCGTTTGATGCGTTGCAACTTATTTAATTGGCAAATTTGTTACTTTTGTTGAAATATTTGCGACTGCTGATCTGTTTACAGGCACTGTATGCAGTTGCAGTTGTTGTTGTTGCTGTTGTTGCTGTTGTTGTTGCCTTTGGCTGATCAGGCCACCAAGAAATCAACATTTATGAACAACACACAAACACAAAAAATTGCACACACAATTGCGTTTATTATGGGAGACAAAAAAAAATATGGAAATAATATTAAAATTGTAATCAATATCGACGACTGGCGATGAACGATTGACGGTTTAAATTGAATTGAATTGATAGCCGCTTTATATTGTTGCGCTTACGAATATGTACGACTAATCAAATAGACGACAATTGAACGCCCGGAGCGGAACGGAAACGCGGCCGGCGAGTTAGTGGTCAGAATGCAAAGTGACACATGGAGCTCCAGCTCCAGATGGTGCTGCTGCTGCTGCTGCTGCTGCTGTTGTTGATGATGATGCTGCCGATGCTGCCGATGCTGAATTTGCCGTTGCCGTTGCTGTTGCTGCCGATGCCGATGCCAATGCGGATGCGGCCAATGGTGCCCCGTGTTGGCTCCAACTGCATTCGGCAATACGAAGCCGTTTTGAGCGTGCCCGATTTGTGTTGCGCCCGTATTGTTGCACTTGCCGAGCGGCCCTAGCCCCGTGCCCCACACACCTTAAACACGGCGCACGCGACCAACGAGAACCGCACGAACAATGTACGAGAAACGAGCACGACGAACTGCAAAGCGCCGAAGTACGAAGCTGTGTGCCACACGACCAGATCAAGTCCGTGTCCGTGTCCGTTAATGTTGTCGAGTTGCTGCTGCTGTTGTTGCTGTTGTTACCGTTGTTGCTGTGGAGTTGCTGCTGCTGCTGCTGCTGCTGCTACATGCGTGCGCTTTGAACCGGTTAACAGCACAATTGCAAATGATAACACGCACACAGAATGCTCGGTGAAAATTTTCGAAATTTTCACACAAAAAACTTTTCAAATTTTCAAAGCAGCGGCGACGCCGCATCAACGTCGCTCTGTCTGTCTGCCAGCCTGTGTATGCGTGTGGGCGTACATACAGGAGACTCACACACACACACGCACACAGGCGCACAGGCACACGCATGCCGAGCCGCAACACATGTGTGTGTTTTGGTTTAAATAACTCAAAAGGGAAATTGAGTTTGAGCGCAAAAATGTTGAGCGAGCGCTCCCGAACGGATTACATGTGTGTGCTTACAGATTTATGCAACAATTAAAAGCGACGATAAATTTATATGTGTGTGCTTGTGTGCGTGTGTCCGTGTGTGCGTGCGCGCGCGCCTCGACTGTAAGCGGAAACGGAAACGCAACCAAATGCTCAGCAATAACCACGAATGGACTAGCTTTGGTCAGTGCTGGCAGCTCAAACCTCCGCTCGCTGGGATTTTGACTCCGCAAAAAAAAACAAAATAAAATTTAAAAAAAAAGGCGCGCGCGAAGAAAAGCCAAAATTTTTGGGAAATTAAATGAGCACTTGTATGTGGGTAAGGGGTGCACGTTTGGGGCACGCAAGCAGGCATTGGGGCACTTTAAGGTCAACCCCTTTTGCTTTTAGCTGGTCACTTGGTCAAGGGTTGTGCGCCGCTCGCTCAACTCATCAACATTAACTCATTTCCCTGTTTTCAGTTACAGTTTTCACTCAGTTTGGCCGGTCTGAAAATCAGGTTTCATTTCTACACAAAATACATAAATGTTGCATCATTATCAAACGGGTTGTGCGAGCGCACAGCCAGAGAGATGAGAAAACCACCCAAAAAAGCCGCCCACATGGTCGACGGAGGGGGCAACTGTTTGGCAAATGAAGCGAGATGGCTATATTAATGTGTGCGCCAGTTGTGTGCGTGTGTGTGTGTGTGTGTGTGTGGCCCACATGAGCGAAGTGCTCATTATCATAAACAACAACAACAGCAACAAAACAGTAGCAACAGCAGCAACGGCAACGGCAACCATCCACCAACAAATTGTTCGCTGCAACATTTTACATAATATACAAGAAACATTCAGAGCTTAAACCTACACGCTCGCGTGTACATACATATATGTATGCATATATATTTATATATTTATATATATATATATCACCATAGTTGGCAGATTTATACATATATATATATCCATACAAACACATATACATATGTATAGTCGCATGCATACTTAGAGCATACAAAACGCCGCTCAAACTATATATAACTTAAAAGCTGAGCAGAGAGTTGAGAGCGTCTGTGTGTGTGTGTGTGTGTGTGTGTGTGTGTGTGTGTGTGTGTGTGTGTGTGTGTGTGTGTGTGTGTGTGTGTGTGTGTGTGTGTGTGTGTGTGTGTGTGTGTGTGTGTTGTAGTTTTGCATATAAAATGGATTTTAAACTATTGGGAAAACTATCGCATAGCCAGCGCCATTTGCCGCATTAGTTTGTAGCTGCGTTTCGACTTGAAACATTGCGGGTAGCAAAAGTTGCAAACGTTAGCTAGACAAACACTTGCCGCACTCCAGGCTCTACCCCTTACCCGCACATACTTAACCCCGCACACACAGCACCCGTCCCCATCCACATGAACTGCTTAACATACTTGTCCTTAGCCAGCGATAGTTTTGATTGGAGGTGAGTGAATGTGGATCGAGCGGAATGAGCACAAATGTGAATTTAAATATACATATATATATATATATGTCGATGTGTGTGTGTGTGTGTGCGTGTGTGCGAGAACGAGAGCAGACGAGACTGTACTTAAATATGCAAGTGCCGAGCACATCTCTATTTAAATTGATTGTTCTTTATTTTCTATATACATATGTTTTATTTTTAAACAAGTGCGGCACAGTGGTTAATTGCACGCAAATCTGCTATTGATTTTGTGCAAGTACTTTTTATAACCACTGTAGGGGAGGCTTTAAATTAACTAGTACTCACTAGCAATAATTTATAGATGCCAGATTTGGCTATTTCTGTGGATCCTTTCAATATTTAAAACTATCTAGATGAGATTCTTTATTGAACAAATATACATACACACATACATACACACTCACTCGAACTTCTACATATGTAGATGTGTTTTTATTACCCACATGAAATTATTCGCTTTAGAGTGGGGGAGTAAGGATATTAAGTTATACATACAGTATATACATTTACAAATATTAATTTTTCTTCTATATTCTATATACAGCTAATTAGTTTCAAAACTTAAGAGTTTTAAAAATGGGTTGAATGTCGATTGATCTTAAATTTTACTTCAGCTCAAGTAATATAGAGCCGTCCTATTTTCGCAAATGGTGAAACTCTTCACATTAAAGAGTTCTACATAGATCTATGAAAATTAGTTAACTTTCCTATAACCTCTTTTTGCGCAGCTAATTGATAAACAAACAACTTAAATTTAAGCAACGCTCCTCTATCCGATTCTCATGCTTCCACACTTGTGGCTTGGGCGTTGAACATCCTTGGCTAGTCAGTTAGTCAGTCAGTTAAACAGTTTCACATGCATAAACGTCTATAATAATCATAATCAACACTGGCATTTTAAGTGACAAAGACAATGAGCGCGGACCACTGTGCCGTTGTCAGGCCACGACTGTGGCAACAACAACGCGGTTGTTTTCACATGTGCAGCAACACACAATCAACCATCTGCTCCACTGCCCCCGCCCAATCAGCGTTCTGGCAGCGCGAGCTTGGAATTCAGCTTTAGCCTTCGGAGAAAGGCAGCAGCAGGGCTCGGCAAAAGGCAGACCATCATCAGCATTATCCTTGCACACAAAACGGCCGCTGTCAATGCGACCTTTTCCAACTTTAGCAGCCCAAAGGGGCGGGAGTGATGCGCTGCCAATAGGCCGGGGCAAGGGCCACATACGCCGCGTACTTCCGATGGGCATTTCTAATTTTCAAGTTTTCAAATAAGTGTATAGGTGTGTCTGTGTATGTGTGTGTGTGTGCGTGTGTGTGTGTTAATGATTAGAAAAAGCTCTGGCCGGCTCTTGCCCCGCATTGCTATTATTGTATTTACTACCCGGCAATTATTGTGTGCAACATGCGCGTTTTAATTTAACGCAACGCGATGCGAGTCCTGCGTGTCCTGTGTGTCCTGCGTGTCCTACATGTGTATGTGTAGCCATCCCTTGCCATGCCAGCAACCTTTCCGCCATTTTCAGCTTGAACATTTGTTGCTTTTTCTGCAGCAATTTTAAATGGTTTTTCACACAGCAGAGCGATCTGTGCGCCGGTGCCGTTCGCTTTTCCGGTTGCCCCTTCTCCGGCGGAAAACTAAACTAAATCAAACCAGTTAAGCAAGTCCCACTCCAAAGGAATAGCTGCTCCCTGCTGCTGTCCTGAGCCCGAAACTCAAACAAGGTGCGAGCTGTGAAGTGCTGTGCGATGCGCGCTGCACTGCAGGAGGGGGTCGGGCGAAGTGGGCGGCATTTAGGGCGGTTTCTGCGTTTCCGCGCGCGCACGCATATGAGGTAAGTTCCGTTCGATTCAGTTCAATGGCTTATAGGCAAATGAGCAGCTGTGGAAATGTGGAGTCCAGGCACGGTCCTTGGGCTCCAGTCCGTTTGGAGCCGCTTATGCAAATGAGAAGGCTCTTTTAAAGGACTTGGAAAAATCCGGTGGAATCAGTCAGTTATGATATGCCACACAGTGTATGGACTCTACCGATCTGAATTGCGCCAAGAATCGTTGACTTTATAATTTGCATTCCATCCATTTCCGACTTTCTTCAGGAACGTTTGCCTTCTGCCATTCAACTTACGCCCGTAGAGCTTTCAGGCGCTTCAATTTTGCGGCGTGTTTACATTTAGTGGCACGTGCCGCATAAATGCACCAACGACAATAACGGATTAAGGCAAGTATTTAAGAGTGTCAACGACTTAAAAACATCCTGTATGAATAAAAATAGCTAAATTTAAAGCTGTAACTGATTTTAAATTTCTTTTGATTTTTACTATCAACCGGAACAGTTGCCTTTTCTGTAAACTATTTGTAAATTGATTTTAATGTTGACTCCTGTTTTTCTCGTTAAATCATTTCATATATTTCGCTCGACTCAGTAGATTACATATCATTTGTATTTGGCAGTACAATTTAAATAATAAAATATATTTTCTTAAATGTATTTTTAACTAAGTATGCTGGGCTCGCTAAGTTAAGCCAAACGGTTTTCGCAGTCTTTAGCTTGTATTAAGCATATTATTTTATTTTTCACATGCAAAAATATTGCGGGCACGCCCACACAAGCCCTTACAGTATCAGAGTTAGCAACTCATAATTAATTAATTAATTGGTAATTGTACTGTAAACAGAATATTGTGCGACCTTACCCTTTAGTCTTTGCTTACAGGGTATCAGAAATCAGAACATGCGCCCCAATTACAGTTGAGTGCGTAAAACGGGAGCAACATACAATTTGCACTCAATTTGCATTTGACATAAACTCAGCGAAACAGGGCTGTCACCGTTCCGATGGTTCAATGGGCACAAGCACCGCCCACTTTTCTTGGCACCACATTTTACTTAAAATATACATTAAACGCAATAAAAATATTTTCAAAAGGCTTTTAAGCAAAATAAAGTTAGTCTGACCAAAATGTATATAAAATCTGTTCACCTACAATACAATTGAACTATTGACAACCCTGTAAACAAAACAAAATTTAGATTTATAGCAAATGTTTTTAACGAATACCCTTACCTAACCTAGCTAGATAATTAAGTTGCTTTTCATGTATATTATTAAATTTATTTTAATTATTATTTTCAAGAGGGCTGACAACCCTAGCACAGTTGAGCAGCAGCTGCGTTGGAGCGCTCGCTCTGAGTAAATTGCACGGAGCACTCATGATGCCGCCTGCTTAGTCTCTGTTTGTGCTCAGTTGAACCGAGTGCCGCACACACAGTTGCAACAAATAGCGACGGAGAGTCGCACACATCCCCCGACGCCACTTTGGACGCTCTGTTGCAGCGGGCGGAGCAGCCGTTTTTCTAGTTTATTTCTGCGCCTTTTTCTACTCTGGAGAAAAATGGGATCCGCTGATTGGAAGAGGGCCGCCGACGATGTGCGGCAAAGGCTTGATAGTTTTTTTTTAGGGTGAGACCTGCATGCTGTGTAGGTGGCAGCCCCCAGCCCCCCCCTGAGCTCACCATCCGTCCCGGCCACCTATCATGCTGCACTTTGTGGCCGTATGCCACTGGCTGGCTGCCTGACTGACAGACTCGGTGGCGTCTACGCGCGGTGTGTGGCATTTGCCGACTCTGCGCATACTTGTGGGTGACAATTTTTCTTATTTTATGTAGCATCAGCTACAGTTTGGGCTCATTTAGTTTAGAGAAAGCATTTGTCGCGCGCGCTCACAATTGCCAACCACACATAGCACAACAGCAATAACTGCTTAGGAAAATTCGAATTATATGAGTTTCTTTAATAAATATGAATTTTACTCAGTTACTCAGTTTTAAGCTTTGATAGATCAGCTCATATATATGTCAGAGTCGACCGGATGTCCAAGACATAGATAGATCGGAATAACATTTTTATTTTTAAAAAAATTTTTAAATATAAAATAAATATAATAAATTTAAAAACTAAACAACAACTATACTTAAAAAATTATATTAATAAAGTTATTAACAAAAATATATTAATAAAAGTAATAATATTTTAAATTATATTTTAAGCAAATTTACCAATATCCATCAGAAATGTTTTTCGAAAACGAACAATAGTTCTGATATAATAATTCTGATTGGAACAATTGAGCGAAAAGTGAATCATTGTGGAAAGAACTTTTTGTGAGTCAATACTTACCATTTGAAATTTGTATAATATTTTAAATACATTGTCAAAAATATATTATCAGCGGATCTACCAGAGAAGCATTGGAAGCATTGGTGGAAGAGGTAGTTGTTCCATGCGAAATACCCCAATGAGAAGCGCTAATTTAAATATTATATAATATATTTATAACTTTAAACACAAATACTGAACACGCGGCATGACGAGAATAACTGAGTTTTAAGATCAAAATGTATCTGAATATATGTTGTGTCTGGCCAACATGACGTATACGCATTGGCTAAATATATATACATATTTATTTTTATTTTTTCTCAGCAAGTGCAGCATCTTTGCTTGTTTATGCCCAACGTGGCGTATACGTACTCGCGTTCCACTCTCAATTTATAAGCTATTATTTAATTTAATTTTATAATATTTTTTATTTTTTATTTTATAAATATTCCCTTTGTTCCTAACCCAGCAAATGCAGCGTCTTTAACAGCCGTTGCAATGCATTCAATTTTTGCGCCGTCTGCCGCCATTTTTGTGCTCTAGTCTACCCACCCACCCAGCCACCCCACCCGCCCCGCTGCTCCACGGCGGGCAGCATCATTCGCTTTATCACTCTTCTAGTTTTTGTTTCATTTTTACGTATCCAATTGGTAGGGAACATGCGCAGACTTTTTTGCCCCCAACAAAATTGCAAGTGCAAAAGCAACAGCAGCGCCTTTCAGCCAACCCCTGCCCCCATCTTCACCCCACTTTAAAAACCAGCTCGTCCTTGTCCTTGTGCTCATCCTGGTAGTCACCTTCTACATAGAAGCGACTCCAGCTCGTGGCGTAGGTCGGGCATGGACCGGCTATGCGGGGTGGAACAAAAATAAATGCAATGCAATGAAAATTGTGAAAAATAGAAAAACGAAAGTTTTCGTGCTTTTCATTTGCTGTTGCCTGTTTGGCAGCTACGTCGAGCGCCTCTCTAAGTGGCGCCCCCTAGTGGCGGTTCGGTTTGATGCGATGGTGGTGCGGCCTCCAGCGTGGCTGTGGTTGGCTGCCTCAGCTTCTAGGGGCGTCTAAAAAAAAAAAAAAAAAACAAAAACAAATGCAATAACAACAATTTTTGCTGGCAAGCAGGCAGCGGTGGGTCGTGGAATGGGGCAGACCGGGCAGGGGGGTATTCACTATTAGTGTAGCATTAATTAGTTATGGCAGACGATTTTGAGGTTGCGCTGCTGCTGAAAGCTTTTTACTGTAAGTCAACAGAGCGCAAATACGAAAGATACGGCACATGTGTGTGCGTGTGTGTGCGTGTATGTGTGCCCTGCTCGTGTCTAGGGTTGGGGAATACACACTGGGTATGTAATGTGCCAAAAATTACAAAAATACCAAGTCAGGGCGAAAGTTTCGAAAAATGTTGCTTGATTAGCAACCCCTTGGCATCTTTCAATACATATTTTAATTAAATATTTATTTTGATTCTTTCAAGTAGGCAAAGCATGTTCAGCTGCTCCAGCCCAACCCCCACCACGCCTCTCTTTCACATCTGGCCGCGCTGACAAAGGCGGGCGCAAAGGCTGCGCTTAGTGTGGCACACACTTGAGTGGCTTTCAATTAGTTGCGCCACAACTACAAGAGGCAGCTCCCTTATGCCAGCGCTCAACCCTATACACACACACACACCCACACACACACGCACACTTTATTTGGTCATTTATTTATTTAAAAAGCAATAAATTCATGGCAAGTTTTATGCGAAAATATCCGAAAATTAAATGAGCAGCGCCCATTACCCAACAGCTTGGGGTTGGTCAGCTGGACATCCACCCACACCCACCCCCCTCCACATCCACACCCACCTAACTACTGCTAACTAAACCCTTTCCCAAAGGGTGGCTGCTATGTAAAAGTCAATGGTGGTCAGCAGTCGAGGGCAATGAGAATCAGTCGACCAGTTCAAAACAAAGTCGTGAGCTTCAGGCAGCAAAGCAAGCAAAGGCGAGTCCAGCTTTCAACCCTTTCAAAAGCACCGCATGCTTAAGAGATGTGTTTTTTTGGGTGGAGAGGGGGGTGAGGGGCTGTCGTTAGCCCTCGTCCGTCTGCCTTTTTTTTTGTTGGCCATTCGTTCATTATCAACACCAAAAACTAAACAAAATTATTCGCCTTGCCGGAAGTTGGCAATAAATTAGTTGGGTTACACAGAATCCACCGACCTTCTTCACAGACCTTGTCCAGACATCCGCCATAAAGCATTCATAAATCCCAAAGTAAACTAGAGTGTACACAAGCACACACACACACAGACACACACACACACACACACACACACACATAAACACACTCACACACACACTTACTTGCACGGAGACTACGCAGACTCTTGTGTAACATGCGGTGGCTTTTATTCATTCATCCGTTCATTTATTTAACTCCTGACCATATTTTGCCCATGCTTTGTACGTAGCTACCATCACATTTTATGGGTGTTCCACTTAGCCACCGACGACGCTCCCAGCCACTGGCCAGCCGTGCCCCCCTTTCCCTGCTATCGCATAGTTTCACTTTTGCTTTCATTTGTGAGCCCGCTCGCCCTCCCGCCCCTCCTTCACACACGTTCGGCCCACTTTGCATATGGGCAGGACTACGGCTGCGGCGGCCAAGGCTTTCACTAAGGGTCGCGTGGACGTCGTCGCTATCGTCATGTCATATGGAATTCAAGCTGCAACCACTGCCACTAGGCTGTGTCCACTTCGTTAGTTGTATTAGTGCTTCGATTGTTTCACTTCTATCTATGTGTGTGTGCGTGTGTGTGGGTGGGTGTGATTGTGGGTATGCTTTGACCATTTTATGATGTAGTCAAAATGAAGACTCTGTCCAGCTTTATTGTCAATATCAATCGCCTAAACAGAGGAAAAACATCTGGAATTTCTTACTTGAATCAAATTTTAACTGTCTTCAAGGTATTATCAGTAATACTAAGCGAAAAACATAACCTAAGTTTTTGAGTTAAATTGATCCATATAAGATTAGAAAAATAACGAATCATGTTGTTTTGAAGAACAAAATAATATACTTAAGACTTGAGTGATAAACTGAATTATTTGAATGATTTAATTATTACAACAACTTTTGCCTTGATTTAAGACTAACATAGTCTTTAAGTCAAACCAATTTAAAAGTATACTTATTTCATTTACGTATTATTTTTATAAACTGATCTAAGGTTGTTTTTCAAAAACAGCTGAACACAAAATCTCAAGAGATTTCTGGCAACCGCCTGTATATCCGACTTCAGCCTATTTTAATTGATAGCTGAGTATAAAAATTTGTTTAAAAGTGCACAAAAAATCTTCCTAAATATTAAAGCGATTAAAAATTGCATGGAAATTCGTATAACTGTTGTCAAATTATATATATCATCAGATATTTTCTAAACTTCATGCAATTGGTAGGCTTTAAATATTATAGAGCGCCATCTACAGCTCACATTTATTTGAATTATGCTTTTAGTTTTTGAACCAGCTTAAAAGTATGCAGCACTTTTCGTTGCGATCATCGCTCGCTGTGGTAGGAGGTTGTTTTTTGCACTCTTATGAGTTACAGCATGCTTGTAAGGTATACAATATGTGAAAATTGAGTGATTGTATATATGCTTTTCAGGTTTTCGAAATTTGAGTTGATTTTACTGATTCACAAGCCCTTGATGAAGATCTATTTACTCATTATGAATGCTGAAATTTTTCTACACGATCGATTACTCGGTACTTTATTGTTATTATCTTCACGAGTCACAATTACTCCTAATATTAGAATATTATGTTTAATTATTTATTTATTATCGGTCTAGCTCAATAAGAAATGTTAAAAGCCATAAACGAACTTAAATTACGATGTTGAATTACTGCATTAGCTGCATACATAGCTTCTGAAAACCTGTTGATGCTTACCAAAAATATATATACCTGCCGGAGAAGCCTCGTTCGCAACTTTGGGTACTGGACTACAGGAAATACAATGAAGGCATATATCATATGCTAGCTCAATTTGTATTCAACTTTATCAATTAGGTAACGAATCCAAGAGAAATGGAAACAAATAACATTTAACATTTAACATACAGCATTTAGCCTTTAGCCTTTAGCAACAATTAGAGTGCTCGCCGCACGCCTTGTGCTAGGCGTCGTGTGCGGGTGATACAGGATATGAGCCAGATGTTGTCCTATATGGGCAGCTACGCATAAAAAGGGATCAACAAAGGAGTAAGCCGATGCCGATGCCGGGACGGGCGCTAATTGAAACTGTTTAAGCGCGTGCGCAACTTCGGCGCCTGCCACTTCCTGTGCAATGCGCCCCAGCTCCAACTGGCGACCCCGAACTCGACACTGCTGCACTCGGTTCTTTCTTATAATCCTGCTTGCGCCCTCGCGTCTTTTCTCTCTCTATTTTCTTAGACGGACGCGCTCTGTCTGTCATGGTTCATACGCGGCGTTGCGCGTCCTTTGCACGCTCGTCCAGCCGGAACTGTAAACAATAAATACAGCTATCCTGAGCCTTCGACTGATCCTGTGCCAGAGCCAGAACCAGAGCCCGAGCCGAGCCCCTTGCTCCCTACTAATCTAACATTTAATGTTGCAGTTATTGTTGTTGCTGTTGTTGCAAGAGCCCATTGATTGTACGGTAATTGATTTATTATACGCCTGCGCCAAAGTCTTGTTGTTGCTTGCCCGTGCTCCGGGCCCTATAGCTTTATTAGTGTTATTAAATTTCATCTGTCTTTGTGTTGTGCCATCTCAGGGGTTGTTATTGTTGTTGTTGCTGCCAATGAATGCTGTTTACCCAAGATGACGGCCGGTCGCTCGGCAGTTGTTACATTTTAGCACATGGAATACGTGGAATTGTAAAATAGTTAAAAACAAATAACCAAACAATATGTTTTCATGATAAAAAATGAAATAAAAAGAAACGTAGCCAGTTGCCAGCTCTGTGCCCTAGGGCGCTGACAGCCCGTCAGAGGATATGTGTGCTCCTTATTGTTGCCCTAATACAATTATTGACTCCTCAGCTCAGCTTAGTGCGTCACGTGCTCCGTAGCGGGCGGGGTTCCCGTGGGCTCCACAGAAATTTTTTAATTAATTTTACACCACAAGCTCAAGAGGTTTCCAAAACTATCACATTAATCAGTCCGGCTATCTTTCAAATTCAGCAAACAGCCAACAACCCATCAAAGTCGCTGCCAAGGCCGCTGACAATTTGTCAAAAGTGACAGCGCGCGAGACGTCTCCGTCGTCTGAGCTGCTTCAGTTGTCACTCACTCTCTCCCTCTCTCCCTCTCTCCCACTTTTTCTCTCTTACACTTCCACACTCGCCACACGGCCACATGCCTCTGTCTCTTTCTGCTGCACTCGCGCCTCATCCCCAATAGAGTCCATCCACGTATGCTACATGGGGCACTAAACTATGAGGCTTTTAATCTACACAATTTAAAATTAAGTTTTTGTGCGAAGTGTGAGTGGGGATTGCCAGCATGTGTATGTGCGAGAGTGTGTGGGTACATGTGTGTGTGTTTTCTGTTTGCTCATTAATTGTTTGTGCGGATACTTTGCTATCTTCTAAAAGTCGCTTAAAGTCTAATGTATGGTGGAAAAAGTGGAAAAAGGATTGAGCTTAAATTCACCGAATTAAACAGGAACCGAACAAGAAAATTGTTAAATAGAAGCATTTTCTATAAATTGTTGTTATGGTAATGGGATATAGTAATCCCATATTCGACAATCAACAACTCCTTTAAAAATATAGAAAAATGATCTTAAGTATATAATGAAAAGAAGTCTCATATTCATTTCCTGCAAATACTCCTGTTTAATCTATATATATAAAAGAGTTAAGCCTGCTTGGATTAACTACTTGAGCGTCGGACTGGCAAGCGAGTGGTCGCCGTCTCAATTCTGGCGAATTATACAAAATATTTTGGAACCCTCTGCATTTTCAATATTATTAATTTAAGTCGGGCAGCGCCTGTTAACTTGAAGTTTTTAATATTTAAATACTATTTAAATATGGAATATTGCCAGATTCCATTCCATGTGGCTACGACAGTTTTATTTGTAGTTTTGTTTCAAGTGTATTTTACGAAGCTACGAAGACTAGGTACGGCACCCTCCATAAGACAGCCCTAGTTCTAGCCTCGCCCCCCCCTGTATGCTCTCCCATACCCTGTAACCGTCGGCTCTATTAATCATAAGATCCAGAAGCAATCGTTAAGTCAGACAGTTACAGCTCGGTCACAATATGGAACGCAGGGCCAAAAACAACAGATCATTAATTTGAAGGCGACAGGATCAGCATTGAACATTGGGCTACTCCATCGTCAGATTTGAAACTGGATAGGCAAAGTTCCGATGCCGCCAGAGAGTCTGGCAGATACCCGCATCAGTCGCAGTAGACGGATCCGTCATTCTGGTCAAGTGGGCGGCCAATGTTTGTTGGTTGACCGCCACTTTCAAGAGCCGGAAGCAGATATATGACAGCCAGATATTTGTCGGCTGACATTAGCAGCCCGGCCAGACAGCTTGGCGGCCTCAAGTGGCCTCTTGAACGCGACTGGGCTCAGGATCCTTGACCGATCCGATCCTTAGTAAAACCAAACAGATTGCAAAGCAGCCAATGCCAGCAGCGACCACACATTGCGCGCGGTGCGGTCCATACTTAAATTTCAGTATTGCACGCAGGCATACGGAACCGGATCTTCGTGTGAGTGTCCTTTGAAGTTGCCTGCACAAAAAGTTACTCAACTAATTTTCAAATGCCTCTCAAACGTTACATATTCAATATAAGACTATAACTTAAGTCCTTTGGCGTTGTTATGCAGCTGGCCAGCGTTCGAGTCAGCTTGGTGTGAAAAGTATTTGTGTCTCAGCTGATATTGCAGTATTATTCCGACAATAAAACAGACTATATAGATATAAAATAATATATATGCATATATAATGGATCGGAATATCATTTAAAGCTGCCTACAACAAATATTTATTTTTTATACCAATCAGATTATGTTGTCATATATTTATTTAATAAGGAAAACTTATTGAGTATGCAAAAAATATTTGAGCCCTCATATATTAGGCTCAAGTTTTATTATTTAAAAAGTTCATACAAATAATATTAATTACAATAATTATTCTTTCCACAAAACTGAACTATTTAAAAAAGAAATGCTAGCTGTATTCCACGCCCATATGCTTGAATATGTATTTATTAATAAAAAAAAAAAAACAAATACATTTTAATTTATAATTTATTAAAAAATTATATTTCTAGTTCACATAGTTGAAGCTTAAAAATATATGTATACATAAAACAGACTTGGATATCAAAAGAAAATCTCAAAAAATACGATTCGCTTGCAAAAACATAAGAAAACTCTCTTTGAACAATCTTGGGTATATTTATGTAGTTATATGTGTATATATATTTATGTTTAATTATATGTATTTGTATATCCACTTTGCACATACTCAAAAGGACTTAAATTTAGCATTTAATTCTGCCATGGCTACGCTAGGGTATTCTTCTTATATCCTTTTTTTGTGTCCACACTTGCTGTTCTCTTTTTCTTCTTCTTTTTTGCTCGTGTTGTTTTTTTTTTTAATTTTGTTTCACATGTTTGAAAGTCTTGCAATTAAAAAACGGCGCTCAACAATATCGACATAATGAGCAGACAAAGCAGCGCACTTTGTTGCTATTATTGCTGTTCGAAACATGTGTAACAATTCATTAAATAGTCTCAAACACACACACTCGCACACAAACACACACAACCCCACACACACACACACACACACACACACACACACACACACACACACATACACAGCGAGAGTGAGAAGCACTCACACACAACATATGCTTAATACAAAGAAGGGTTACAAAAGAAAATTAATGCGTGTAATTCGCAAATGCGCAAAAAAGTCGGTGGATTGAGAGACGAGACAAGCGGTTGGCTTGGGCAAGTGGGTGGGTGGCTTGGGTACATTTTTTGGGTGGCTCGCTGTCTGTGCCATGCAGCGACCGGCAGGGAGCAGCAGCCAAGGCAAAAAACCAAGTGGCATTAAAAAGCCAATCCCTGCGTTCGCTACTTTTTAAATCCCGCTGTAAGGGTCTATGTTTTTATTTAATGAGCAAGCCAGCGCATACACAAGTATAGTATATGGACACACATCAGCACACATACATGTACTCATAGCGTATGTGCACACCAAACCACCCGTCCGCCCCCTGTTAATGTTCATTTTAAAAGTTGCTAAAGCATTTTCCCTGCACTTGTTATGGCTGTTGCCGTTGTAAATAAATCGATTGTAAACTCAAACAGCTAAAACTGCAACACGGGCCAACTGACGATTGGCCTTTCTGAGGACTTTGACTGGCCCCCCTAACACCCATCACTAATGTACCGCTAAGCCCTTGCTAGTTCAATTAAAGCGCTGCTCTGGCCATATATTCCAGTGGCGTGCACCAGAGGGGCCAATTGCGAGAACGAGATGAGAAAGCACTGCCAGACTAGCGCCCCTCATCCAATATATTTTATTGTACATCTCTGGAATCAATTATATATTAACATAGATTCTTAAATATTAAATATTTAGTTAACTGTAAGTATATAATATAGAGTATATAATATATGTGTTTAAGTAAAGCTTTGAATGTTTGATAAAAAGTTAAAAGCTGCGCTAAGACCTGCCGACACATAAGTCTCCCCCTCTCTCTCTCTCTCTCTATCTCTACCCTTCCCCACGCTTCTTAGCCAACACCTTAATATATGCGATGTTGGCTTAACAGCAACCACAAGGCAGACATGAAAGATGAAAGGCTATTGGGGGCGTGGCTAATGTCAACTCACCTGTCTATTCAAGTGACAGCGTTAGTCAAATAACTCTAGTGCCTCTATACACAAGGTTAATAGCACTTAACTATGTAGTCAATCATGTGCTTGATATAAATATAAGCAAAATGACTAAGGCTTAAAATTCTCAACTGGCTTAAGCGCAAGTGAAAAACAAAACTGAGCTCTACGATACAGGCTGTATTGAGCGTTAGAGTTCTTTTGTCTGCCTTCTTGTTGCTGTTGTTTGCGCTCTTAATGCAATCACGTTTATTAATGCACATTTGTTCAGCAAAATGTCAAACGCGCCATAATTATGCAATTTCATGTTGCAAAATACAATTTTCAATAATATTCAATAATTTTCAATTTTAAATAATTTAATTTAATTTAACAAGAAGAATACTATCAACAATTGAGTTAAGCAGAAAATAGCCAGCAGCACGCGGGCCCACAGCAACCCCTCGAACCACCACCCGCCGCCCTCTCCCCACTGGCCAGCAGCAGCAGCAGCTAGGCAGAGAACTTTCGGCTTTAAGCAGCGGCCAACACACAAAGGCGACACCAAACACGCAGCGCAACCCTTTCGTTTTTTAAGCCAAGCGCCAAGCGCCATGGCGCCAAAGCTTTCGCCATTTTAAATAAAAATGCTTGTGCTTAACGCCGATTGCCGCCAGATGGCGCTGTCGACAATTTGAGGGCGTGTGTTTATTATGCTCGCAAACGTGAATAACTTTTGCAACAAACTTAAGTTAAATTTTTGAAAAGACTTTTTCAAATTAACATAAATTAGTTTTAGCTATGCAAAAGTATTTAAATCACATCTATTTCAGACTCGGACTGCATTAGCAGCTTGCAGCCTGGAGAAACAGCCAAGTGTGCAGTTACATCTGTGCTGCGCCAGATGGCGCCGCAGCTAAAGTAGTAAGCTAAAGTAACTTATATATATATGAACGCAAATTATATATGCTCAATTCAAAACCCTTTTTTTTGCAAATAAAATATTTCCGTTGTGGTTTTTCTAAGAAAAGCGGAAGCCAAACTGGGTTCGATTTATTGCGCATTAAGCTTGTAGTTTTTTAAGCTTTTCGCAAGAGGCAACGCGTTTGCTGCTAAATGCTGTTGCTTGCATTCCGAATGCCTCGAATTTGCAGCTTCAACTAGTGGACAAAAAAAACTCACAGAGCAAACAGCCCCAATCAGACAACGGCTAGACCACAAAGCGTGGTGTTCATGCGTCTGGCGCTATGCATCCGCAAAACGACCAGAAATGCTAACCAATCGACCAACCTACCCAGAGACCATAAATGAGGACGGGTAAAGTTGAGGGGAAAGGTAGGCTTTGCCGGACGGGCAACTAAGTTCAACCGAGAGGCACGAGTATCCGTTTTGTGCGTGCAATTTCTGATTGCAATGTGCAGCGGCGGGAGCTGGTGCCAGTTGCAGTTGCAGTTACAGTTGCAGCTGCATGTGGAGCTGAAGCTAGAGCTGGAGTTAGAGCTAGAGTTGGGCTTACGGCTCACCCGCACAACGGGGAATGTCTGGCAACGTAACGGCAGCTCACTCAACCGGAAATTGGAGGTGTGCGGCAAAACACGACGTGACGTGACATTTCCTCCTCGTCAAAATGTCAAAATGCACCAACGGCAGCAGCGACGGCGACAGCAAAACGCGACATGAAACCAAACAAAGGGCAACAGTTAATTCAACAGCAAAAGCAACGACAACAAGAACCATGCAACAAGAAGCAGAAACAGAACACTATCTATTTTATCATATTAATGAGCGACGCTTAGATGAATCCAATAATTGCGACCCTATATGCAAAGCAAAGGCCATAGAGAGCATAGAGCTATGCGAAGTTATTTAACAGCTGAGACATGTCTTTAATCACAGAAACAGAACTTAAGTAAGGAAGTGCAACGAAACTGTTCAGAAATCAGTTCTGAATTGAATAAATATTCACATATTCCCTTATTCTTATTTTAAATTAATTCTTTAAAAGAAATATATTATTAATATAATAATAATAATATATATATATATATATATATGCGGCAGTGGAAAATTATAAAACGACATGCGTTTTATATAAAACGACATGCAAAAAAAATTCACACTTACATATTTGCACACACATATGCGCACTCATACATGTAAAAGTACATTGTATATATATGAACTTATATACATAGAAAAAAAAAATTGTTGAATTTATATATGAATATATGCATTTTTTTTTTAAATCTGTGCCTCTCCCTTAAGCGGACAAAACCACTACGACGGCGGGTGTTCTGATTTTGCAGCTTTCAATATATTCGTGATTTTCTGTTTAACTGTTATCCTCTCGAAATTAAGCCTTGTAAAATCTTATTTGAGACGTAACTCACCGATTGCGGAAAATGCACTTCGATGCGTTTAAATCAGAGCTCATGCTTAAGTGGAATGTGAGCTTTGACGTAAGTACAATCCGCCCAAGAGTAGAGCAACTCTTTTTTATATATTATGTATTATATTTTATTTTTGTAATATTTCATTTGTATTATATATTATTCCCTGCTGTAGACAGTCCAAATGCTTAGGTGCAGGCTGCTTCTCATGAAGCTGATAGTTAATAAAATCTTGGTGCCAAAAAATGAATTACCTTTGTGATGCTGAAAAGCGCGGCAGCTGTTATCAGCTCTCAACTGCTGGCCACGCCCCATTATTGTATGTGCATTAGGGTGCGCTATGCCTGGCCTGACCTGGCCTGGTCGGGCCTGGCATGGCCTGGCTGCATGCATCGCCGCGTCACACTCAAGATGTCGCGGCCGCCAAGATGTCGAGTTCCAAGCGAATGACCAGCGAGTTGGTCAACCGCAACGGTTGCTGCCAGTCCGGAAAGCAATGAAAAAGCATAGTAGAACATAAAATTGATTAGCCAATTTGAAAGTGGCAGGAGCAACGTTTAGCAGCTTGACGCGCTGCAGCGCGGCCAAAAACGTCTAGAGTGCTGTGACAGCATAATTACATAATTAGCTGCTTCCGAAGCGGTCAGAGAGCGGTCACCGGCCAGCAGAAGAGTCAGAGAGTCAGCGAGCTGAGCGCTGAGCGCTGAGAACTGAGCACTGAGTATTGAGCGCTGCTCGTCAGCTGCTTGAGGGCCAAAAGGAGCAAAACTAGTCAAAAATGATTGAATGCTGACATTGAGCCGGCCTCAGCTGTCAAGCGCATTTGCTAAAATGCATTAAACCAACACACAGAAAGAAAAAAATAAGAAAAACAGACTACAAAACGAATGTCAAACTCGAATGGAGCCTGGGCAAACAATAGCCTTGCAAACAGGAGCCAGCAGTCAGCAGCAGCGAGAGGCAGTAGTCAGAAGCAGGAGTCGCAGGAGTAGCAGGCAGATCAGGCCAGGACACTTGGCTAAGCGGCTTAGTGCGTCGAATGAGAGTCGATGAGAGTCGGAAGTGCATAATGCATCATCTTGCATGCGCTGCTCAAGAAATCACCAAGAAAAGGACAATGCAGCTAACCGTGCGCAAGCGGCTTAGCTCTATTTCGCACAGATAACGGCGGCAAAAAGGACACTGACACCACCAGCACCAGGACAACAAGCAAACTCAGCGGCTACATCATCTTCATGGGAAAGTCGCACAACCTGTATCAATGCGAGTGGAGGCAAGTTGCGAGTAGCTGCGGCAAGTAGCTGAGGCAGATTGATTACCCAGCCGATTACGATGCGATTAGCAGTGACGAGAAGATTCCCATGAATGAAGCCCGGCCGGCAGGCATTGGCGGCATAGATGACATAAGGACTTGACAGAATGGACCGACTCTGAAGAGGGGACATTTCATTTAGGCCGATTATGCGAATAAACCTGCCTGCGGCTTAGCTGCGCTAATACTGCCGCAAGAACATGCTGCTAACCAAACACAAGCACATGCACACACACACACACACACACATATACTTACAGCAAAGTGGGCGCGGCCCCTATCCCCCGCGCACATAACCACTTGCTGTGATAATTTACGAGAAACCCTTTAAGAGCGGCGCGTAAATTGTGATTAAAATCGCTGGAACGCCATTTAACCGCGACGGCCATTGCCAAAAACGTACCCCCCGCCGCCCCCCTTCACAAGACCAGTGCATTCACCGCCCCCCTCAACGAACGTGCGACTCCTGTTGAGCCCATTGTGCCCAGGGCACTTTATCAACATTTCCGGCAACGTTTTATGGCCTCCAAGGAAATTTACTTGACAAAAGGCAAAGGCAACGGGCAAAGACGCCGGCCGTCCAAATTGAAAGAAAAGTTTTAATTATTTTTAATTTTCATGATTAGTACTTTGCGTTTACAACAATCTCCAACCCCAGTGCCCAAGCCAAAGCGTATCCGGCGCCAGAACGGGCAACACCCACACCCCACACCGTCACAACCCAAAGCCCACAGCCCGCTTGTTAATTAAGCGCAACAATGTTGGGCGGCTCCCTTTCTCCCAACTACTTATTTTAGCCGGATTGGTGATAATGATAATATTCGCACTTTCCTTTCGGCTTGGTGAGAGGGAGGGGGTGTGGGTGTGGGTGTTTTCTTGGGGAGCTCTGCGCCTGACACAAGTTAATGAGTTTCGCGCTTTTGCGCCAGCCAAATGCCACCATCGGGTGCACTTAATTCCCAACAACTTCGACTCACTCCTTCTCTCTCACTCTCCTTCTCTCTCTCTCTCTCTGTCACTCTCTTTCTCTGTTTCACTTTACCTATTTCTAAATCTGTCTCCATCTGTCGCTCTATCTGGCTGCCATGCGGCTACCCCCAAAAGCATTTTGGCTTTTGGGCAATTTTTTAATTGTTTCTTTATGCTAAGTGACAACTGGCGGGTGGTGGCTGGCGGTTGGCGGGTGGCGGTTGGCAGTCATCGTTACTGTCGGCTCATTAATACAACTTCACAAATAGCTGGCAGCAAGGCCATAAATCTGCAGGCGCTTAAAGCCTTTGCCCAAACGCCGTTAAACAAACGGATTCGAAAGTGTTCTCGAACGGAGAAACTGGACAATAGAAGGTTGCCAATTGACAAGAGGGATTTCAAGTTCAGTTAGAATTATCCTTATGTTAAAACAATTTTAAGTCCAATTAAATATATACAGCATGCATATATACATACACATAAAAATGCAGTGTATTAGATTGCCAACACAGCTTGTTGTGCGTATGTGTATGTATGTGGGATTATATGTAGTGCGCCATGTATTTTGTATAAACGAATGTTTCATGAATGAGTGTATGCGTACGCGTGTTCGCTTGTATGCATATATGTACGCATATGTGTGTAAGCATACACATGTAAATATATATGTATGAATGTTTTCTTTTATACCGAAACCAGAAAGAAGTTGACTTCCTGCTGAAATTTAAATACAACTTTATTGAAATGGCTCCCTTCTATGCGATTCTCATTAATTCAAGTACGACTTGCATGTCTTCAAGCTTTGATAATAAGTGAAGTGTTACATTAACAAGTCAGTCGGTATTGTATGTATGTAAGTATGCATGTATGTATGTATGATTGTATGTATGTATTTTTGTATGTATGTATGTATCTATATTTGTATATATGCATACATATATGTATATATGGACTTTCTATGAATGTAGGTGTGTGTGTATGTATGCAGGTAGGAATGTATGTTTGTATATATGCATACATGTATGTATATATGGATTTTCTTTAATACAAACGCGGGGAAAGTTGACAAATTAAGCAAACCTATTTCAAACAGGTGCCCTTCTATACGATTCTCGTGAATTCAAGGTCCACTTACCGCTTTCCATGATTTGATTATACGTTTTCTAATAATAAGTTGTGTATTGGCAATCTGACAAAACAAATCACTACTCGTACACTCGCTGTAATTTTTCTTCCCCTTATCTCTATCTCTCTCTCCTCTGTCTCCCCCTTTCTGAAACACATATGTTAAAGCGATTCTAACCCGTGCCGGGTTATCTCCTATTTATAAAATATGTTGTAAGCATCAATAGGGGTCAATTTAAAAATAAAATAAAGTAAAAAAAAAACATTTTGAAAGTAGATAGAAATATGAAAAAAAAGGCAATTTTATATATAACTCCATGCCCAAGCGAAGTCAGTCCATTAGGACTTTTTGTTATGATTGTCCCTTTGTCGATTCTTGAAAATTGAAAATGAATCGAAAAATCAAAAATAAAGTAATGTGGAACATGTGTTAACCTCTCTTTCAATTGTGCAACACAATTTGTTGCCTATCGGAATGAAAGAAAGTACAGAGAGAGTTACCGCCACAATAAATTAGCTGCCTTTTCTCCACCTGCAACCCCGTCGCGGCTTCTGGCCAAGGTGTGATTCCGGCGAAAACTGAATACCCCTAGCGGACCAGACGCCCAAAACAGCAACAACATTTTAACAAGTCAATTTGAGTTTCATGTGTGCCGCCGCCGCCGCCAAAAAAAAAAAAGGAAAAAGAGAAAAAAACATAAAGGCAAACGGAGCAGACAAAGCGGCAGGCAACTGCCCAGGACCCTGGTTAACAATGGGTTGGGCTGCCCATGGGTCAGCCATTGACATGTTTTTGGAAAAATGTTTACAAAACATTTGGCATTTGGTAGTCCACTCAATTTAAAGCAAATCAAAGTCCATTGTCTTAGTGCAAAACCGATCTGGCAAATGGGGCGTGGGAATTCGATGTGAATTCGACATCGGCAGTAACAAAACCAAAACTGTAACAAGTGTCTGAAAAGTGTCATTCAAACGTTTCAATTATGTTGCATAGATTATTGAAAAAAAATAAAAACAATTAAACATGCGAATAAGAAATGTAAAAGATTTGTTGGATTTATTTAGAATCTGGGAAGAGCTCGTAGTTCCACCGTAAGCCAAAACCAGTTGCCCAAGAGACAAACGAGCTCGAGCCCGAAATGCACCATATGGTTATTCGAAAAGGATTTTGTTTCAAATACTGTAAGCATTTATTTAAAATCAAGATTTTTCCTTAAAATACTTAACAAACCTAAATCTGAAGTAAAGCCACGAATTTAACCAGTATATCGGTTCGAACCGTTCACTGAGTATTACAAATTTATATTTTGGATTTGCAGCCCTGATTTAAATAGTATATACAAGAAGATATGTTATATATATATTTATTGCGGGCAACAGAAAATTTGCTGTGCATGGGCGACAGTCATCAATTTCGCCTTTAGCAGCTCTCACAACTACAAAATATAACATGATTTAGTACGATATATCATGCATATATATATTATTATTCAATATTTGCGGCTCGCCAAAATGCGGCCGCAATTTAAAGCTCCGCCCCGCAAAATGGCCAACGCATAAATCAATGGCAAAAGCAGCCAAATAAACAAAAGCTACAAGCAAATAATATATATAAATATGTATATATATAGATATATATATATATAAATATATACAATTTGTATACTTTTTGAGCGTGCCCACTCGTTTATTCAGCAACGCATAAATCTTGAACAAATGACTTTTCATATACACTTGATGAAGGTTTTATCAGTTTGTCTTTTAGCATGTTTATAAATAACATCCAGCTGAGATATTGTATATACTTATATATAGATCTGTAAGTCATTTATTTGATAATTTGATCATTAATAATATATAATTAGTGATATACGATATAAACCAGAGATTAATGACCATAGAAAGCATCTGATTGAATGACAGAAGATAGCAAAACCTCTAGTTTCTGCAAGGGTATTAAGTCTTCGGCATGCAAAATAAAAGCTTATATATTTTTTTTTATGGCCGCAGAGTATGACAAAGTTCATTTGGTGGTTTTTGGCAGTCTTTGGATTCTTGTGGATATACGCAGCTAGTTGACAGAACATGCCTCGAGATTTGGATATAAATTATATACAAATGTATACTATACACATAATTTAAATATAATAATGATGAGAACAATGGCACTGTAGACAAATATATTACAAAAATATTTAAAACATTGTAGGCGAAATAATAATGCATTTTCCTGAAAATGTTGCCATTGTGTTACCGCTCATAAAACTGAGCTCGTCCCAGAACTGACATTTATTAATATTCATAGACATTTTGTCATGAAGTTTAACTAGCCTACTTGACTACTTGACTGATCTGTTGGTGCTTTGGGAACAAAGAGCAGCTCACATTAAACGATGCCAGAGGCGTAAATTAAAACATCAGCCTCTGTCGATGACAACGTAAATACGTAAATCAAACTCTGGCAGTCTAGGAGCAGCAGCAGACGCAGGAGCCGAAGGAGCAGGAGCAGTGGCAGCAGATAAAACTGTTAACGGCTTTGGAAAATCTATTGACTTTGGCCAGAGACAATGCGAATGTTAACGTGACAAAAGCAGGAGCGTAAGCAAAGGACAATGAGCGCAGGACGCGGCATGCAGGATATGTATGTGTGTGTGTGTGTGTGAGAGAGTGTGTGCGCGCGTGTGTGTATGTGAAGGCAAGACGTTAACGAAGACATCACAACTTCGTCTCCGCATTGTCTGACAAAACTCAACTGGGCGCGGACAACAAAAGGGGGCTGATCGTGTAGCAAATGCGTCTAACGCGCAAGGACATTGTTGACTTTGGCCGCTTGTTGTTGCTGCTCCTGTTATTGTTGTTGTTGTCGCTATAAAATTTCCAAAACGCCAAATATTGTAGGCATTTGGTGAAAAATGTGTCTTGTCAACATTTTCCTTTTATTCGAATGCGTCCATTGTTCTAGAGGGGTTCGGTCCTCGGTCCTTGGTCCTCGGTCCCTCCGTCCTTCGTCCTCGACTTCGGCTTCGGGCGCTCGGAATCAATGAAAACTGCTGAATGAAAATGTGATCCTTTGGCGAGCTGTGACAGTTTTTGGGCTGACAACAAATGCAATGTTATCCCTTTGTCATCAATGCTACTAAGAATTATGTTGACGATCAAAAAAAATCGAAACTATACAGAAAAAAGTTAATGTCTTTTTCGCTGCAGCGGATGCAACGGCAAATATTTGTAAACGCGCCCTTTTATTGAATGTCTACCAGATACCTTGCTGCGATTATGCGACATTGCGACCATCCACGACAACAAGCTGTGCATTGAGTCTGCTCTAAGGGGTAAGTGTTGCACACAGGCAGCATTACCAAAAGCAACAGCAGCAGCAGACGCACAGGCAGCAGAGGCAGCAGACAGCCAGCTGAAGTGGCGAGTTGCACGCCCAGACACTTCTACAACGGGTAGCTTCGTGTAGCAGCAACTGTGTTGCAACAACAGTAACAGCAGCTTTTTGTTCACGCCCGAAAATGTTGATATAGTTGAATAGTTTTCCCTCTTAATTGAGTTTTTAAAAGCGCCACCTGAAAGTGTGCATAGTTGTTGAAAGGGTTTTTCATAACGCTTTTTTCCATTTACCATGCATTCGGTTTCAAACTCATGGGACGTGTTTTACGCTGTCTGGTTAATCAAGCAACCTGCCTGGAAAGTTAGTTTCTAATGTTAATTGCACAAGAGCTCAAGTTTAATTTAATCAGCTGGAAAGCTCATTTTAATGTGTAAATTACGCTATATCAGAGGAGATCTACTCTGGTTTTCGGATGGTACCTGTATTTGAAAAGTATTTGCTGAAAATTTGTATAAAATCTTATTATAAATTCCAATTAAATCTATATACATTTTTGTATTGTGTTTATTTATAGCCGTTCCTGCGGTTTCCCTTGAATCTTTTTCAAATTTTGAAGTTATTTGTTCTTGTTAAATGCTGTAACATTAATATATCAAAGCCAATATAATAAATAATAATATAACATAATATGTAAGGGGGAATATCGTAAAGATTGATTTAAGCTCAAGAGCTCTTAAGAATAACTTACCTTAATTTGATCAACAAATAATTTGTAAGAGTATATATATTAAAAATAAAATAAATGTAAAAAAAATGGCAAAGGTTTATAATTGGGTATATTTATTGAGCGGCTTGTGAGTTTAAAGAAGCGCTGGTCTTAGGAAATTGGTTTAAGCAACTAGAAATCTTTTAATAACAGAATCAATATAATTAATTATATATTTATTTTGCTGGCTCAAATTCTGGTCCTCATTATTAAGCCAGCAGTAAATATTTTATAATAAAATATTAAATATTGAAAATAAAAATAAAGGGAGAATACTTTAACAGTTATGTCCGAGGAATAATTTAACATTATTTTATGAATTATTTATTCCTAAAAGAAGAAATATAGCAGATAATAACTAACAGTTTTATATATTTCGTATCGCATCACATCGCATCGAACTGTTAAACTAAATGTTTGGCTATTAAATATTGTGATAGTAGATACTGTTGTGCATATTGCTAAGGCTAAGCTGTTTAAACTAAAATACGTATTTCAATGGGGACATACATAATGGATTATATATGTAAGCCTATGTCTATGTATTCTTGTAAATGATGAACAATCTACGCTGGCTGCCCGCCTCTTCCTCTTGATGTTATTATTATCAACACTATCTAGACGCATGCACACGCACACACACATGCATCACAATGACACGCGGCAGCTACCACCACCAACAGCAGGAGCAGCAGGAACAGCAGCCGCACCACCACCGTCACCAGCGTCACCATCACCACCACCACCACCACCACCACCGGCGACGGCAACGTCGACGATGACGACGACTGGCGATGCTCTTGATATTCTTGATGTTGCAGTTGTTGTTGTTGGTAATGATCGTCTGTGGCACGCCGTCACCAACCAAAAACGCGCGGCCATCCACACACTCACTCACACTCTTGATCTCGCTGCCTCTCTCCCTTGCACACACGCACACACACACACGCACACACATTCGTATGTGGGAAACAGCGTGAGAGCCACGCGGTGGTTTATGCTTGTTAGGACGAGCTCTTCAAGGGCCGAACAACAACAGCAACAACACATAACTAAATAGAAACGAAGCGGGGCGCGCGTTTTTCTTGTTTTTGGGGTGCGCGCTGGCTACTTTGTATACAAACACACACACACACACGCACATGCATAGAGACAGACAGACGCACACACGAGCAGCACGCAAAATGGCGGCCAGAGTTGTTGTTGCTGCTGCGGCTGTTACAAAAATACAAAATCATTAAGCGGAGAATGATGAGCCCGTCGAGGGCGCAGAGGTGGGGCGGGGGCTAGTTGGAAATCTGCGGGTTGCAATGCGCACCGCGCGTCTCTGGCCAAAATGGTTATTTTTTCGTCGGTTTCTCATTTGGTATTCATTTCGATTTGCTTTGTGTTCTTGTTGATTTTGTTGTTGTTGTTGTTGTTGATTTTTTGGCATGTGTCTAGAGAACTGAGTTGGAGCGGGAGAGGCACAACTGCTCAAAAATATAATACAAATGGGGATTAATATTATCTGAAGCACATTAATTGCAGGTTGCACGTTTAAATTGCCAACCTAAAATTAAAAATGTATAACTTGTCATAGTTGCTTTCAAATTGCAACAGAAATAAGCTCAATTAAAGGAGTGTCTAGTTGAAAGATCACACTCCAGAGAAGTTTTCATTTCAGTTTAAGTGAAAGTTTACATTTCAATCAATAGTTATAATAAAATAAACGGCATGCCGACGGTTTAATGCTCTTGTAGATATTTCCCTTTTTCAGATGATGAAAATATCTTGGATAATATAATATTCTGCCATATAAGAACCTACTATTTAACCAGGCTTTCCCATAGCAGATATATAACTGTGATAAGACTCGGCCGGTTCCCAAATATGTATTGTACAATTTCTATATCTCTATAACTTTAAAACTGAGAGACTAGTTCGCATCGAAACAGACAGACAGACAGACAGACGGACGGACGGACGGACATGACTATAACAACATGGATGTTAATGAGGATCTAGAATGTATATGCTTTATGCGTTACACATTGACTGACAAAATATTATACCCTCTACAAGGGTATGCAAGAAACTGCTTACGAAACTTGCATTGTTTTTAAAACAAAGCTTATTTTGATGTGACTTACACATTATATTTTATTTGAACAAATATTCAATATAAATTAACAAGCTATTCCTATTTATTGTGCTCTCACAATTTATTTAAATTTTAGTTATAAATGTATACGAGTTCGATAAGATTTTATTGTAAATGCAATTAAATGCAAAGATATATGTCTTAATTAA
Organism: Drosophila novamexicana; assembly: GCF_003285875.2. NCBI lineage: Eukaryota > Metazoa > Arthropoda > Insecta > Diptera > Drosophilidae > Drosophila > Drosophila novamexicana. The sequence goes on along the minus strand of NW_020824828.1, from coordinate 1,284,937 downwards.
AATCGTCTTTATTCATTAACTATATTCGTCTACCTTTTATATATGATAATATGAATTGATTTCTTTATAGGTATATTTAAGATATTAAGATGTTCATAAAATCTCTTGGCTTATGCTCGATAATAATTCTGTCTGCATCAAGATCATTTATATAAGCAAATTTTTCATTCCTGCTGCAAATGTGCCGCGCTGAAGCTGCATGTGTGTTTGTGTGAAGGTGTAGCTAGTTGAGCTAAACGAATTTCTGCCGCACTGCTGATTCCACAAAATGTAGCATGGGTAGCTACTTTGTTGCAAGGTAATGGCGTGGGTAAAATGGCACAAGCCGCAACCACATCCACAATCCGCTCATAAGCCCACACATTGAGTGCTCGTCGAGGCCCGCGTCGAGACAGTTCGAGCTCGTGGGGTAATCCACTTGGCCCATAAATCTAAGCATCAAACGCTTCATGTCGCGACAAAATAATAAGAAATCAATACAATCTGCGTAATATGTTTTACGCGCTTTCTTCTTGCCAGTTTTCCGAACAATTGACTTTGATGATGCCACACACACGCACACCCGCACACACACTACTGTCTTAGCTTCTGTGGCCCTGCTGCTGTCTGGAGGCATCTTCGATTAAGCCACAGCCCAAAGGGCCATGACGTGACTCTTGTGCCTGGCGCACGATAATCAAAAATCAGGCGCGCACACAATGGACTCTGTAATAGTTGAATTGAATTGCGTTTGGGGAGTACACACTCGATGTGTATATGTGTGTGTGTGTGTTGGGGGTGTAAGGGGCAGACGAGCTTGCAAAGTTTGCCTGCTGGTTAAGGGCGTGCCGCTTGCTGCTTGCCTCATTGTCTGTGGCAGTGCGTGTGTCGCGTCGTGACTAGGCACGCAGGCTAGTCCTTAACCTCCGCCCCCACGTGCGTATTCGCATCCGCATTCGCCTCCTACTCCTACTTCTTTTCAACGTACTCATCCTGCACGCAGACCTCATGTTGACTTTATTGGGCTCATTGCAAAGGCGCCGCGCACACAGTGCATTCCCCCATTCGTACCCCGCGGCACTTTGGCATGCTTTGACACTGCCACGCCTTCTTCTGCCAAACCACCCCCCCCCCCCCCCTAATCGAGCCCTTTGCTTACGCCCACGCCGCACATGGCATCATTACACGGCCGCTTCGCACGCAAAATTGTGCGAAATTTGGTGAGCCGCGTGTGGCATAGTCGTGTGGCAAATTCAATTCGCAAACTTTTAGCCCGAGCACAAGCACAAGCACATCCCGAGATACATTTGATGTGACTCTGCCCTGCATAGCCTCATTGCGATATAAAAGGGTGCCCATTCCCCGACTCTGCCCCAGCCTGTGTGCCTGGGTGCCTGTGTCTGTTCCTGTCGCAGCACCAAACAGCTCGGATCAGGTTTGTTTTTGCCCTCGCATTGCAGGGGGTGGCGAGTATCACAACTTTGTCAATCAGTTGGTTGGCATCGCTTAAAAGCCAGCCAAATAATCGCTGAAATACGCACAGCCGATTGCCCCACTAAATGATGCCCAAAAAGTAAAAGTAAGACATTTCTTTTTATTTTCCCTCAAGTTTTATTAATCAGTAAAAAACTTGACCATATATTTAGAAATTCAATATAAACATGTCGAATTTAGATTTCAAGAGGGAATCAATATAAAATTAGCCAAGCATAACTTTAAATTATAAAAATATAGTATAACTTAAAATAATAAAATACTACACAAATGTAAAACATTATTAATAGTCGATTTTAAAATTTTAAATACAACTAAAAAGGCACTGTTGATTTACATATAGTATATGTATTTATACAAGTAATCTATTAAGTTACCTCATCTGTTCTATTTAAAATTCCAATTCCAACTTCAATAGTTGTCTGCCTTCAATAGTTGTCTGTACCTCATCAAATGGATGTATTGCTGTTGTGCAAGTGTATGTAAGAGGCTGACGAAAGCATCTGCGAGCTCATCAAGGATACATGCATATTCTTGATCAGTAAGTCCCATAAAATTACTTTTTTTGAAATTTATTTCAGACATGGTTCGTGTATGTAAAATGAGAACTGTTTGGTTGATAGTTAGACATTCGTTCGATCCGCTTCAAGCTTATTTTCAAAAGTCTACATAAAATCTTATAAATACTTTTTGGAATGCTTTGCTAATGGGTGGTATAATATTGATGGCAAGCTTTTGTTTTTGCATCCGATCGACTTCCAACATATAAATATCTTGATCGTGTTCTCGCAAACGCAATTCTCTGAATCTACTCTGGTGAATAGAAGTGGTAAAGTTAAAAGGGGCAACTTGGCGGAACAGGAGTGTGGGGCGAACCGACTCGCTTGGCTTGCCTTCCTTCTAGTGTGCGGTGTGAAAAACCAACATAGTAAAATCATGGGTCGAATGCACCTGGGAAGGGTATATCCCCATCAGACACACAGTCTCGGCGTGGCTTAAGCTGAAAGCTGAGGTTGTAAACGAGCTGATCAAGAAGCTTAGCAGCAGCGGCCATCCACAAGCATTTGGAGCGCAATCACAAACGTAATTCTATTCACATTGCGATTCTTTAAATATATAAATCTTAGTTTTATATAACCTCCAATTAACTGAGTAGTTGGGCGTTACATTTGAGTTTTCTTTGTTTTTCTTTCGATTTTCGAAATTTTTATTTGCTCGCTTTTGTTTTGTCTGTTTTTTTTTTCTGCTGCCGTTTTACTGGCTATAAAAATGCAAGCCCATAAAAATGTTCAGGGGGACCTGGTACCGTTGTGTTTGAACTTTGGATATTGGTTCTTGAGTCCATGCGTACTCGCAGCGTATCGTATCAATTCAGTTCTTGTTGCGTTGGCGCCTCGCTCTTTTGGGCATGACCAGAAAACAAAATATTTTGCCTTTGGCGATTTGTTTGAAAATGTTGTGTGTGTGTGTGTGTGTGTGTGTGTGTGTGTGTCTGTGTATGTGTAGCTCTTGTTGTGTTTGATTTGTTTATGGCACAGCTTTTATGGGCGCTGGCCGAAGGCGTGGCCACGAGCAAATATTTCTCACGCCAGCGAATGCATAAACAAGCCGAATGGCAAAACATTCAACACATGATGCTCTTTTCTTGTATCCAACAGATACAGATACTTCTAGCATATCCAACAGATACTCGCTAGCTATCCGCACATTGTTTATTATCAGAAAGTGGCGCCAATGGTTAAAGTTTTTAATGGTTAGTTGGCAGGCCCCATAATATAATTGTTTACAATGCGCTTAAGCGCATTGCAGAGTTTTTGGGTTAAATCCTTTTCCCAACTAACTGCGTCTGTTTAGCCGACTGCGAGCCGTATTTGTAGCTACATATATGCGTAGATATATATGTATCTGTGTCTGTGCAGCTGTTTGCAAGATTTATGTGCATTTAAATAAATTTGATGAGATTTTCTTGCCGTAACTCTTTGCTGTCCCAAAGAGTTGAGCTGCCACGTAAAAGATGCCATAAATCTTTGCTGCTCACGCGCGCCAGCTGTGTCATAATACACGATCCCTTTTCCAACTCCAATGCAGCCACCCCCCCCCCCCCCCCCCCCCCCCTCTATCTCTCTCTCTCATCTGACACCTAGCAATTGAGTGAAAACCCCACAGCTTAGTGTACCTCTTGACGAGTAGTTTTGTCAAACGAGCCTAAGTGGATTTTCCTATGGCAATTTTTGAAGAAAAAAACTAGAAGGAAAATTCATTCTGCCCCAACCCCCGACAAACGTGTCGCGTCTTTAAATGGCGCACGTGGCAAACGCTGTTGTTTTTGTTTCTATTTTTTGTTTTTGGTTCGCTTGTTGTCCCAGTGACAGAGCCACTGTGCAACACCCGCTGCCCGCCCCCCGGCTACCTTTCCCCAAGCAACGTGCTTTCGTCTTCTTTTGCATATCACGTATGCCCTTTGTGTTTATTTATTTTTATGCCCCTCCCAGCCTCCCCTCCCCTTGGAAAAGCAGCAACCATTTATATTTACCAACAGCAGCAGCAGCAGCAGTGGCGCCGGCGTCCCCCGTTTCACTTTGTTAAGCGTCGCGGGACTGATTGAAATTCGCGGATAACCTGAAATGGATTTTTCCTCTCCACAATTGCTTTTTGGTGGCAATATTAGCGATTCACTTTGTGCGCGAAAGCTTCGGCTACAGTATCTGTCACTGATTTTCATATACCGAATTCCTACAGCACAGCTCACAGCTTGTCTGCAACATTTGAAGGCATTTCGAGGCGTCCTATCATTGACGTTTATCATATAGTTACATTCAAGGAGAGCATTTATTGTATTTTTGAGCAATTGCATTAAAATATTTACTGATATTATAAAAATATGTTCACACATATATCTATTTTATTATTAGTTTGTATATATGTTTATATTATCAGTCAATTACTACCTTTTTTTAATTATTCTAATAATAACATTTATAATATTCTAATAATAATAATTTTTCCATGAATATAAATCGAATGTGCAGAATTCGAAGTAATCGTCGCATTTTATATTTTTTTAGAGCGTAATTTGTTTAAATGTTGTAACAGTAAAAATAGACTATTAATGATACTTCTCTTTGCTTTAGTCAAATATTATATCAAGGATTTTTAACTAAGAAACTTAAAAAACTTTATTTTATTCGTAAGCTATTCCAACTTAAAGTTATCTTCAACCTGCAGATATACGTAATAATAAAGATTAGCCTTTAAAATTATTTAATATATATAAGTAAAAATATGCATATATATTGAAAAATCTAAAATAAGCCAGACACTATATTTGATGTTCCTTACAAAATCGTTAGTCATTTAAAAAATTTAGAACTAACCCAAATTTACTTTGTTATATGTAGCAAAGCTGTCTATTTATTTATTTAATTTATTTATATCATTTATTTTTTTATATAAATTTCATTATTATTATTTATAAAGAAATTTTACCAATGAATGCAGCTGAGTTCTCCAACTCATGAATTTAAGTTCATCTACATTCTTCTTTCAAGCCAAAATTTGTATATAGTCTATTCCCTCCAGCTACAGGTATCATTGGCAAACACCTACGCGCGCCCGTATTGCATACGAACAGAAAATAATTAGGCAAATCTCGATTTGTAAGCGGCACCCAACGCGAAACGCCCAATCGAGTTGCGAGTCCCAAAGTCGAGGACTTAAATAAAAAAAAAATAAAGGAAAAACAGTTTCCACAGCCGCGCCCCCGCCCCTTAGAGTTTGCCGCTAATTTTGCAATGCTTCTGAGGCTTTCACGGCCTTGGAGCATTTTGCCAATTTATTTGTAAATTTATAGCGCACGCACACACACAGGCTGAGATTAGGGGTGTGTGTGTGTGTGTGTGTGTGTGTATAAGGTTTTATGGGCGCCTGGGAAAGCAGGACGTTGGACGGGGTGCTGCGTTGTGACGGGGCGCAAGAAGCGACCGCGCAGGGCAGCAGGGCAGCGGGGCGGGCGAAAGGCGCGAAATTGCAAAATTAAATTTGCAGTTATTGCGCAACCATGGAGAATTGGTTACACTGTAACGGTATAAATCGGGCATTGGGCGCCGAGAGTCCTCTAATTGGCAACATACAACACACACACACACACACACACAAAGCGACAGACAGCTGACATTGTGTGTGTGTGTGCGTGAAAAGGAGATGGAGCGAGACATATCCAATAGCAACTTAACAATCCAAACACAGCGTCAGCTATAACTATGTGTGTGTGTATGTGCGCTTGTGTGTGCTTGTGTTTGTGCGTGTGTGCGTGCCAAGTTGCCACTGTTGCTGTTGCTCCTTGACAAACTTTTATTGGAGTAGTCAATAGCGGCTTCTGCATTTGCATTCAAATGAGAAATCCGGTTAACCCCAAGAGTTGATGGCCCACCATTTGCGATTCTCACTTAAAAGTATCTACAGCGACAGCAACAAGAAGAAGAAATGCTAAACGATCATTAAGCACAGCTAACTTTAAAAGCCAACACTCAAAAGTTGTTTCAATTTCGCTAAAATCTTATAATTCACAACTGGTTTAAGCGTTCGTTCTCAACGAACGCTGTGCTGCTAATGTAAGTTTGTTTAATCATGTACAGATAATTATATTATAATTTTGTGAAGTAACGCATTTATGTTAATATATACAGCATACACTCTCTCCTAGTCGTATATCCCGGCTAAAAATTAAGGCTAAATTCGGTTAGCTTGTTATTTACAGTACATATTACAAATATTGTACATAGTACAAATATTTATTGGACCAATCTTGTGCTTATATTTGACATCTGGCCAAGCGTATGTTGAAGGGGGACAAACAACTCTTGCTGCCTTTGATAGCCCCAAGGACTTCCTTTATATAATTTATAAAAACATTGGATAGGTTGAAGAACTACGAACAATAGCGAATTCGAATCTTCTCTAACTTGAAGCCGGACAATTACTGTAGAATTTCTTCACGTGCCATGATTCCTTGTAGGAGTAGCCCCGTAAGACATCGAGTCCCAATCCCAGACCCATCTAGAAAGGAATAAGAACTGTGATGACTGGTTAATAGGCTCGCAGCCAACTGTCTTTATTGAGAAAAGCATGTTATGATTGATAATCGATGAAAAAATCGATGAATATTAGAAACAAATATATAACCAGGCTTAGTCGGGCTACTGGACTTAATGATAGCATGCATTAGTTTTAGTTCAGGAATTCAAAATATACGGACTATTGATGATAAAATGTACAAGTTCGTGTGTGTGTACGAATACATATTTGAGTATATGCTGAAAATGATATGTATGGGAGCATCTAGCCACAAAGAGAAGCATGTGTTGATTCGCCTCTAGAGGCATTCCACGCCCGCAGTATTGGCTCACATTCTGCGCCATTTTCAACAGATTCGTTCAGGTCCTGGCCCCCGCCCCGAAATGCCCTTACGCTCACGTCAACGCCCACGCCCACGCCGAGCGCAAACTGCATGTTGAAATAATTATGCGTGTGCATTCCGTGGCCACGCCGAAATGAGCTGCGATTTATGAATGCCATGTTGCAGCCCCAACCCCGAAACGGCGTCCAAGCGTAGTGGAAGCCCATTGCCAGACCCAGAATCTGGGACAACGGCGGCGGTGGCGAGATGGTGTCGACTGCATGGTCGCCGTGTACGACAAGCGCAGACATTATAATTATTAATAAATGCAATAGCAGCGCCAGCGGCAGCCATGAACGCAGTGCGCCCGGTCGGAGGGGGTGCACTGGCGGCTGGCACTGAGGCCAGGACTCGTTGGTACTGTGGACAGAGAGGCGAATAACTATTTACGGCATGTCCATGTCCTGGCTGGGGCTGCTGCAAGAGAGTGCGAAACTGGAATTAATATGTGGCACCCAGGCGACGACCAAAGCGCTGCTGCTGACATGACCACGAAACGGGCGCCGGATTGGATCGCGTATGGGTGGCAAGCATTGCGGCCTGAACTGGGCTAGCCTGGGCTGTCCGAGTGGGTGTGTCTGCAGTCATCGGCAGAGGCATTTTAAAATTTATGATACGAAATTGATTTTATTACCAAACAAAAATATTGGCTTCTCACTGGCCGGGCTGCATTAATGCGCAACGGCTTAATTAAGATCCAAATATGCACCCCAATGCCCCCCTCGCCTACCTTCGGGGCGAACATTTCAAGTTTATTACTCGTAAATGGCAAAAAGCCCGCAACCAGTCTGGCAGCACAAGGTCACGACAGTGCTGCCATTAATCAGATGCCCAACGGAAGCGGGGCGGGGTCGTACTCCCTGTACTGGCTGCAGCCAGTCTTAGTTAATGCAAACATTGTGGGCTACTACAGCTCCGACTCCGACTTCGACTCCGACACCGGCTCTGGCTGTGTCACACATGCATTTGGCTGCAGTTTCGGTTAGCAATTATGGTCCAATTGGTCCAATTGGTCCTCGTCTTCGTCCTGCAGCTAAAGCTGGAGGCGTCGCCCATGCTGTTGCACTTTTCGACGGCCCACTGCAGTTTTGCGGGCTGGCACTTGTGGCCAAATGTTGGCCAGTCGGCTTTGTTCAGTTTAGACATGGTCACGACATGTTGATTATGTCACCTCCCCAGCCGCACAGTTGCCAAATGCGACAACTCCCCGAAAATTCAAATGCCGCCAGCAAACCGAGAATGTTTAATCTTTAATGGGTAAACGTACTGCATATATAGCTGCGTCTAGGTGTGATTTACTCATTTACTCACTTGGAATCTTCAGTGTTTATATTTAAGCGAAGGTTTCGTATAGTAAGTTGAAGAATGGAATGTTCACGATTATGGGATATGGGTAAATTTCAGGCAGTTGCTACTGAAAGTCACATTGCATGGACTCCAAGCCTGAGGGCTAAAGAAAATGCCAGAAACTAGCAATTAAAATAGATCTTCCGCGCTGGCAACATTTGGAGGCATTGAGAACCTTGGCTTGACACTAATGTTGCTCCAATCTAAAGTTCTAGTGAAAAGACTGCAGGCCGTAGTTCGATTCTAATAGGCATCTGCCAAGGCCCAGGTCTGAGTCTACCTTAAAAGTATTTTATTTAGAAGCATTTGGCTCAGCTGATATCGAAACGCGTCGGTTGAAAACCAGTTTAAAGCCTTGATTTGTATTTTTTATATCATATTAACACTTTAAATACGCATTTGCACTTGTTATGGCTGTTGGCCCAGTTTCTCGGACTAATCGCATATTAAGTGAAACGGTTCTGCAGCACTTTTGGGCCCTCTCTCAAGCAACTGCATCAACAACAACAACGACAACGACAACATTTGGGATCGCTACACGGCAATTTGTACAAATTTGATAGGGCTCATAAAAATGTTGAGCGGCTACTCGAATGCAACACATGGCGACGGTTGCGTAAGGTCGGGACTGGAGTCAGAGTCGGAGTCGGAGTCGGAGTCGTAGTTGGAGTCGCGGAACCCTGAGAATAAAATTAATTGAGGAGGCCGCACAGTGAGAAAAATAATATTAAAAAAAGGGAGAAAGAAACAGAAGAGGCAGCAGGTTAAGACATTCATTTTGATCGGTCTTCGGTCTTTTGGGCTAATTAAAATGTATAATTTCTATTGTTTGTAGGCGCAACGAAATTTCTAACTTATGCGACAGTTTTATTGGCCCAAACTCAAAGGCGGCAAGCTCGGTTGCGCTGACCCGGCAACGGGCACAAAGGGGTTAACGTTAATTGCGCCTTTATGTTAAGCAGCCATATATAGAATTTGATTTTTCCACCGCAGCAGTCAAAACGCTGAAAATCTCGAGAAGACCAAATAAGAGAAGTCATTCCGGATCCCGCTGTACCCACTTATCCAACGAGCTGCACTTTTTTTTTTCGTTTACAAGTTCCGCGTAGAACTCGACGCTTCCGCGAAAGATCCGCCCAAATTAGCATCAGTTCAGCCAATCTCTTGCTGACCAAGTTGTAAACCGAACAAAAACAATTACCAAAACCCACTGCCGGCGATTACAAATAGAATCGCATAAAAAAATAAAAGTAAATAGAAGTGAAAAAAAAATATAGCAATAAAAGTAAATCGTGCACTTTTTAACCCTTCGTCCTGGCCTGGCCTGGCCTGGTGCGTCGTCCTTCGGGCGCGCACTGTTCCACATCTTCTAATTTATGTCGCTCCGAGGTTTATGACTTTATTGTTTTACGAGCGTTAAAAAAAAAAAGGGTGCACTTTTTTAACCCCTTCGAATCGCTGCACAGCATACAAAAACAATTTGCAACAATTGTGCGCGGCAGCAACGGGTTAAGGCCCGGTCCGGCCTACCTTTAATACTCGGAAATGCATTATATGCCGGGATAACTTCTTTATTTTTCTTTTTTCTTGTCGTCCTTGTTTTTTTTTTTTTTTTGCCCAACTCTTTCTTTGAAAAAACTGAACTATTTAGATTTCTAGGTTTTCAGAGCAGCGCAAAGAACAAATCTTGCTGCCTTCTCCGTGCCCATTGATCGCTTTTTATTCTACATATTTTTTGTTTTAGATGTGTTTTTTTTTCTGTTTTTTGCATTTCCTGGAAGGTAAATTTACCCAGTTTCTAGTTCCATATAAAATGCTAAAGCAATGCTGTGAACTTAGATTTTTTTCTATTTTTTATTTTTCAGAGAAAAAAAAAACACTTTTGCTGCGTTTTGACTTTGCATTTGTTGGACTTTGACTTTATGGCCAGAACATTAGGCCCAAACGGGATTTACATACATTAGCCCAAGGCTGCAGCACGATTTAAATCCTCAGGGAGCAGGAGCCAGGGGCGTGGTGCTGCCCCCCCAGCGGGTTTTGCTGTGACATACACGTTGTTACACATTCACTAATTGCAATGCACCCAGTCTTGGGCTCTATTTGTTCATGCAATTTGCTTTCATCAGCCGGCGAGGCGTGTCTAAAAAAAAAATAAGTGAAATGTAAAGAAAACTATAACTGGGCCTCGGCCTCGGCCTCGGCCTCGGCCTCTTTGGTCTCCCTTGGAAATTGCTCAACTTAGGCGCGCATCATTTAACTTTGAGCAACGAGCAGAGTGGATTACACACATGACAGAGCATCTCCAATAATACTCTCACTCACACACACACAAACACAGAAGGAAAACAAGATACAAACAAAAAAAAAAAACAAACTGCATGCGTAATCGAAACCCGTCAAAATGGCAAGCACAACACAATGAAGCGGCACTGAACCCAAAACACTACCGCACAAGGAATACGGACTAGGGTCTAGCGGGGACTACGGACCTCCGGTCCACGATCAACGGCAGCGGCGGCATCTCGTAAGGTCGTTACGTCGCCTCACAGGACTCTAAGCACATTACGTGCTGCATTCGCATACTCATTCGCATTTTGATTGTAATCGGAGCTACACGCACACACACACACACACACACACACACGCGCGCGATAAGGATCAGCTGCTGCCGAGGCTGGAATCTGGGACATGGTAGGTACACCAACATCCTTACAATCGCCCATATGTGTTGTTTGCCCTGCCAGGGGCCCATGCCTGATGCGAGCTGACAGATTATTATTAGCGTAACATTAACGTCAAATTACGCAGCTATTTTGCGCACTTTATCTCAGCGCACCGACAACGACATCAATGGGCACCGGGAACATCTCCATCTTCATCTCAATCTAAATCAAAACACACACACACACAGAGACACACATGTTTTGGATATGACTAACATCTGATGGAATCATTTCTTTTGTTGCCCGCATGGATTTCCTTAGGATTTGCTGGACTGGACTATTCATGTGTGTGCCACGATGCAATTCCAGTTGATGCAGGTGCAGAGCTCGGATTGACCAACGGAGTAGAATACTTAGGCACATATGAATGTATGTAGCTGAAAATGTTCACTTATTTGTGCTGAAATGAATATGGAATTATATAAGAGCGAATAATAAGAAAATGACGGGGATTAAATGCTGATAAGGACTTGGTATATCCATTTTATAAATATTACAGTAATCCATCCGTATGATTAGAGAATTAACCATTTTTACCATATGTGATGCAATTCCACGTGCAACAGTGGAAAATTGGTGAAAAACGATTGCACGCAACTCTATTACATACCAACCCTCCGATTCTAAAGGGTATCTACCCCTTCTAGGTGAATAATTGGTGAAAAAGCGAAAGTTTCATTTTCAATTACATTTTTATATAAAATAAGACATGGAGTTCACGGTAGTATGGGTTCATTTAGGTTCCCACGGCGGAAAATAGGTGGAAAGGCAATGTCGAAAATCTTCAGATCAAATATTGGACAAGGCAAGGCCGGGTAATTGATCGAAAATATTCGAGATATTTTCTGATCTCACTTTTCTAAATAAATTTGCTTGAAGAAAAAACACGTCCAAGCATAAGTTGATTAAAGAATATATATAAACAAGTTTAATCCCCGATTTTCCAGAAATTGTTGATTATATTACGAGAATTATCGAATTCTAAACCTAACTGCGGTACGTAAAAGTGTCATGTTATCTATCCCCGGGCAAATGCTGACTAATTCCGCAAGCACACAAATTATTGTAACCAACACCCGGGAACCCCCAACTCGTCATCATAATCATTGTGCAGCATGTACGATGTGGCACCCGGCACTTAGAAGGCGTAAGGGCGTGTTCTGTAAGTGCTGCCACCTGACGCAACTCCCAGAAGAAAACCAAAATGTCAACAGCACTGAAAAACTAGTGCAGCAACCCCACAAGGAGCGCGGAAGATTGGTTTGGCTGGGGCTGGGACTGGGACTGGGACTGGAAACGGGGCAGAGCTGCAGTCCTTATTTGTTTTGGATGCGTGTGCTGGGTGCGGGCACAATGCGTGACAATAATTAAAAGATTTCTAGTGTCAACAGCATAAATGGAATCAAAACATAGTCGCTGCCAAAACTAAATGGCACAAGGCGCAGGCAAATCCTGTGCTGTGGGTTCAGTGGGTGGCGGGGGCTGGGCATGAAATGTGCACATTGTTTGTTTATTGAGACGGCTTTGATTTGTGCCCCGAGAGCTGAGCTGAGCCGAGCTGAACCGTGGCTCAACTGAATTTGATGCCTGGCAGAGGGGGTGATGCCGCACCCCACCCCCGCCCACCACCGCAACGACAAGTGCGCGCGTGTTTGCAGAGCCGTTGTGTGCATAAGCAACGCCGATTATTGACACATCACCGGCTACGCGACGCGCCCGGATGGGTGGGTTTGTTAAGGGTAATGTGGAGGGAGAGGAAGGTGAACACTCGAGTTGAACAGCAAACACTTCGCGCGAAGAAGACAAATGCAAATCGAACTGCAGTCTGATTGTATAAGTGTGCGTGCCTGTGTGTATGTGTGTGTGTGTGTATTGCCCATTTCCAATTTCGATTCGCAGAGCAACCGTTCCACTGTGCAAAGACCCAACCACCCAACCCCTTGTCATGCGGTCGTGCGTGAAATTTAATCAAAGCAAGGCGAACGCCGCCGCCCCTTCCCAGAGTTCCACACACTACATAACCCGCTCTCAGCCCATCACTGTGGCCAACAGATTTTGGTATCCCAAACTGAAGCAACCGGAAATGTTGCACATTTGTAACTGTAACTTGCTTCGGGTGTTGTCTCTACACAAAATGGGCAACACGATAAAAGGAGAGAAAGAAAACGTTTTTTTTTGGAAATCGTGTAACGAATTTGGCACACCCTTTCATGATTTTTATTAGCTAAGGGCATTTATTATCACACATCAATTTGATATACTTGCAAATATAACTGTAAAATCGAATTTTTATTTATAACACATATGTATATACATTTATGTGCATATATAAATGCAGAAATAAGTAAGCATAGCAATCTTATTGGCATAGCTGTAATGCCGCATGACTTGTTAGTGTATAGACAATGGGGCCAACTTGTGTATGTATGTACGTCAAAGTTTTACACACAAGTGCAAATTTTTGTCAATTGTTGTAAATGGAGTTTCCGTTTTCCTGCTCTCGACAAAACATTGTCTGTCTACAACAATTTGCTTAACAATTGGTAGAACGGTAAGCGATTTGTTGAATTTAGTTTGCAGCTTGCCAATACCAAGATTCAATTTACGCGCACTTTCAACGTTGCTTGGCATTGTCATAGCGTTACGTAGCCCTGGCCGCAAATATTGTGCTTGCTTCGTTGTTGTGTGCGCCCTGGTTGATTGTTCAAGACACACAAACACACATATGTATGTACATATGAGTATGATGAAGTAGAAACGAAAACAAAACGCAAATAGCAATAAGAACATCAGGCGAGCTAACGTGAACATGCGTTTATTTTTAAAACAGCAACGGCGCTCTCACCCTCGCTCTTTCTCGCTGTGCCCCGTGGAAGCTTTGATATTGCGGCGCCTCTCTCACTCTCACTGCTGCTCGCTTTGTTCGTGCTTGGTTCTTGCGAGCGCAGTTTGTTTTCGTGAACAGCTTTGTCACGTGGAGTAGTTGCTATCGGCTTTGCCGCTGTTGTGGCTATCGTTGTTTAGCTTTTAATATTCACTTTTATTTTTGGTCGGCATTTGTGTTGAGACTCTTGCGCACAGTGGTACGAATGCGCTAACTTGGGCTTTTTTTCAATGTATTAGCGGACAATAATTGTTACATATACATATGTATAACTATATGTTAACGTTTAGTTTCAAGCTTTGCGATACACATTCTCGTATAAAGTAATGTTTATGCGATCTGCCAAGAAAAAAACGTTTTTAATACCAATAAAAAGTTTTTGTCTGCAGGATTATGGAGAATAATATGCCAATGTACACTATTATCTAGAAATAATAAATGCTTTTAATTGTCAAGTGCTAGGGACAGTGTGCAGGTGCACATGTGCCGATTTCAGGAGAGCGTTTTCTTTACTCTCCCGGTGCTGTGTCGTTGTTATTTCGTTGTGTCGTTGTTATTTCGATGGGACTGCGCTTTAAGAGCGTAAGTAGATCTCAGCGGCGTCGTTGTTTGCTGCCGTCTCATCTAGCTGCCCCTTGCCAAGCGTGAACTGTTTGCGGTTAATCACGATGACGGGGGCGTTTGCGACGCCAGTTGCGGTTGTTGTGGCCTGTCAATCGCTGACTTTGCTTTGTATTCTGCTTTTGTTGATAATCGGGAGCGGCGACGCCGACGTCGCCGCGTAGTGTTCGCAATTTAAGTTTTTGGGGCCCGTTGGGCCAGCAGTGTTGTCGACGTCACGTCAGTTTATTGCGTCGGCTTGTAGAGCTTGCTAGCGCGTTTTTTTGTGTTCTCGCTATTCTCAGTTCCATGTGTGTGCCTGTGTGTGTGCGTGTGTGTCGTGCTGGCGTGCATGTGTATATGTGATACTCTTCTGTTACTGCTCTGCTCGTCTTCTTCTGCCTCTTCTTCTTCTTCTTGCCAGTTTTTGTTGTTGACGTCGCCGCATTGTTTTTATTGCCGTTGCTGTCGTTGCCGTCGTGGCCGCCGCGCAGACCAAAACTTGATTGTGATATAATTTGTTAAGTATTTATTTATTTGTATTTGGCACAAGCGTGCCACGACGGACCCGATTGTGCCCCAGTGCAACCGCATTAAAGCGCAGCAGTAGCCGCAACCGCGCCGCAGTCAGAGACGCAGTCTCAGCCCGCAGCAGCTAACAAAACACAAAACACTTACGAACTCGCAAACTTACGCACCCGCGCTCTCTCTTACTCGCTCTCGCCGGTCACACTGTCTCGCTCACTCGCGATGGTCTACTCCACGAACATACTGCTAGGCATTGTGACCATACTGACCGCTGTGTTCATCTGGTCGCGCCGCACCTACGTCTATTGGCAGCGACGCCGCGTCAAGTTCGTGCAGCCAACGCATCTGCTGGGCAATCTGAAGAAGGTGCTCAAGCTGGAGGAGTCGTTCGCCCTGCAGCTGCGCCGCTTCTACTTTGACGAGCGCTTCCGCAACGAGCCCGTCGTGGGCATCTACCTGTTCCATCAGCCGGCGCTGCTCATACGCGACCTCCAGCTGGTGCGCACCGTTCTAGTCGAAGACTTTGTCAGCTTCTCCAATCGGTTTGCCAAATGTGATGTGCGCCACGACAAGATGGGCTCCCTGAATCTGTTCTTCGCCAGGCAGCCCGAGTGGCGCGAAATACGCACGCGACTCTCGCCGGTCTTCACCGGCGCCAAGATCAAGCAAATGTTCTCACTCATGGAGGAGGTTAGTGTCTGCCTAGTTAGCCAAGCAAGCAACACACATACACTGTGCAACAAAATCAAGCTTTGTTTTGTCACTTTAATAGGACAGGCAATCGAATATGAAAGGAAATGAATTTCTAATATGCGAATATCGATCAAATCGTTTCTCAGCAAAACAGCCAATTATAAGTTTAATCTGTGAAGTATCAATTCATTTCTAATAGGCTGGCCAATGCAAACTATAAACAATCATATATCATATGTATTAGAAACCTGTCATTGAAGCCTCTGTAGCAAAGTTCAACACGATTTTCAAGAAAATTGAGACACCAGAGGAACGAGCAGTCGGTTTCATATTCATATTATAGACTTTACACTTTCAATAATAAAACGTTAGGATTTTTTTTTTATTTTTCCATAAGCTAAACATGCTTATACATTCAAATGTCAACAAATATATTGCTTAGATAGTGTAAATATTATTGTCTTGATGATCCAATAGAATAACTTGTTTTTTTCTTCATTATGTTTAGCCGCTTATTTCTAACGAAACTTTCGATATATAGTGAACAATTAAATAGGAGAATATATGTTTATATGCTATACAGTATAATTGCGTGCCAATAATATACAGTTAGTCTACGCTCATTCGGTAAATTACACGATACGACATTTTGGGAAATTCCTGTAATTTACCAAATGATAGATATGTATATATATATATATATATGTTTGTGTATGGTACAAATTTAGTTATATATTTGTATTTGGTAAATTATTTAGGAAATTTTATTTATTGATAGACTTGGTGAAGTCTATACACACTGCCCCTTCTGCATGCACTGTACGTCTTGAAGATTTTGTTGCACAGTGTAGCCAAACAAATATATTCAATATAAGCATTCGTTGTGCTTTTTAATGTATAATTATCATTGAACGACCCTAGATTGGCTGCGATCTGGAGTGGTATCTGAAGCGCTTGACCCGCGATCTGCGACGTGGGGATGCCGCCAGGGGCGTCGTAGTGAGCATCAAGGATGTGTGCGACCTGTACAACACAGACATGATTGCGAGCATCGCATTTGGACTCCGTTCATACAGTCTGCGGAACACGCAGTCTGAGATCGGTTCACATTGTCAGGACATATTTAGGCCGAATGTGCGCCGTATAATAGACTTCTTTGTGATATTCTTTCTGCCCAAGCTGGTACCGTTGTTGCGGTGCAAGCTGTTTACGGAGCCGCACTCCGAATTCCTGCGCCGTGTCATCCAACTGGTGATCGACGAGCGTGAACGGGGCGGCGATCTGCGCAATGATCTCATTGAAATGCTGCTCACGCTCAAGAAGGAGGCCGATCTTCAGCAGGACAAGACACACTTTACGCACCATCAAGACTTTCTGGCCGCCCAAGCGGCCAGCTTCGAAGTGGCGGGCATTGAGACATGCTCGTCGACCATGTCCTTCGCCCTGTACGAGCTGGCCAAGCAGCCGCTGATGCAGGAGCGATTGCGCCGTGAGATACGTCATGCCTTCGCTCTGGCAGCTGCTCACGGTTCCCATGGCGCGGGCCCGGGTCTGAGTTATGAGCTCATCGGGAGCATGCAGTATCTGGAAATGGTTGTCGAGGAGACGCTGCGCAAGTATCCAATTGTGCCGCTGCTGGAACGCGAGTGCTCGCCCGTCAACAAGAAGCGCTTCTACTCGCTGCGCCCACACGCCGAGTGTTACGCCCGGCGCGGCATGCCCGTCTTCATATCCAATCTGGCAATACACCATGATCCCCAGGTAACGCCAAACATATTATACCTCAACCGTTCTGCCATATATATTCAAATATTGCCTGCTATTCCCCCGTGCAGTACTGGCCAGAACCAGAACGCTTCGATCCGGAACGCTTTAACGCCGAGAACAAATCAAAGCAGACTCCCATGTCGTATCTGCCGTTTGGCGCCGGGCCGCGTAATTGCATTGGACTGCCAATTTGCCAGCTACAGATAAAACTGGGACTCATCTACTTTCTTCGCCAGCATCGCGTCGAGTTCTGCGACAAGACCGTGGAACGCATCACGTTCGATGCCAAATTTGCTCTACTCGCCAGCGAGCATAGCATTTACCTCAAAGTTGTTGACTGTTTATAGCACAAGCACCTCATGACTAGAGCGCATCACCAATACCATATCGTGTCCATAGCCATCGTCATCACCGTCACCATGACCATCTCCATCACCAGTTCCAAGTCCATCAACATCACAGCATTGGCCGCAGCTGCCACAGTTTAGCTAATCGCCAGTTGCCCCCCATTTGGGCCGCATTGCAAATACATATATATTTGGTATGCCTCAAATAAACTTTGCTACGCTCAACATTTTTTTTTTTTTTTTTTTTTTTTGTTACTTAATATTGAGTCGCGCTGTTGATTTTATCGTGTTTCGACACACACACACACACTTACACACGCACGCAAACATTCATGCGTCCCAGTTTCGCCCAGTCATTGGCCCATTGATAGCTTATCAGCTTCCAGCCTGCACTTTGGCTCTAGCCAGGTGGCCTGATCGACTGGCCGTCTCTCCGTGTGTCATCCGTACTGGCCTTGGGCAGGCCCCCCACCCATTCGCAAACTTAAATTCTCGCAGTGCGTGGGTTGCTTGCTGCGTATCTAGGGAAATATACGAACTCGAAAGTGCCTCATGTTTACACTGAAATTTCAATCAATCTAAATACATTAATATATACAGTATAGAAAATGTATATATTTCGAATGTTTTTTTTTTACTTGAAATACTTTTTACAATTTATGTTACAAATAAATTTCAATTTATTGAATTTTTTTTTCTTAATAGAGTTTTACTTAAAGTATTATTTAATAAATAGATGATCTTAAGGCTGTTGCACACTTAAATATTGAGGATCATATTTAAAAAACTTGGCATTTGGGACTCAAGCAGATCAGCTCGAAACTAGTTCAATTAGTTTTTAGAAATGCAAGCGAAACTTTATTAAATGAATTGTTTTCAATAAAATGTATATCTAAAAAAATATTTGTGTAATCAATTTGTTAATAATAATATATCATATCATTTATTAACTATAAATTCAAAGTTTTTCCAAGTAAAGAAAAAATAAAATAAAAAATAACTATAAATATTTGTTATATACGAGACTTAAGCCTGGCTAAATCAGCCTCGTTTGAGGCTATGTGAGGGACTCGGACGAAGCGGATTTATGGTAAACCGTGGGCCAGTTACAGTTAGTTATGCAAATACTCACACCCCGGGCATAAAAGGGCCGCGGCCGCCGTTTAGCGGGATGTCGGTGAAAAACCAAAAGGTTTTTGTGATTTCCGTGGAAAAATGCACTGATTTTTCTTAGCATTTAGCACGATGCGGCAAAGGCGGCGGCGGCGGTCGGCGGTTCGGTTAACGGGTCCAAGCCTCAACTCTTTGGCTGCCCAAACCTTTTTTTCCAACGGTCTGTTTTATTAGACCGCGAAAAATCAACAGTGGCCAGGGTGGTCAGGCTGTCTGTCCTGGTGCAGGGAAAGGAACTGCGCATGCCGTGTGTGTGCGTGCGTGTGCGTGTGCGTGTGCATGTGCATGTGTGTGTGTGTGTGTGTGTGTGCTAAAAGGGTTTACAACAATGTCATAAAGCAATGCACATTCCTGCTACATTTTCTTTCTTGTTGTTGCTGTTCAGTTTATTGTGTGCCTATGTAAATTAAATAAAATTCACTTTTCACGTGAATGAAACACGGCCCAAAGGCGAAAGCGAAAGAGTTGCTGCTGCTGCTGCAGCAGGGCCAAGCCGTTGGCTGCCTTCTGGGAATCATTTGCGCCTTTGAAAAGGACGCTGTTGGCCAGCTAATTTACATAAATCTACGTAAACACACTTAGATGCCAACATCTGAGCAGCTAGTTAGAACGAGGGCTGGCGGGCAGCGTGCAGCGTGCAGCATACAGCGAGGTGGCCAGTGCTCCTGTCAGCAACAGCTGTTACCGCTTGCATGTTGCAGGTTGCTGCCAGGTCGTTTTCATGTGTGTGTGTGTGTATTAAGCCTTAATTAGACCCCTGGCCGGGCTCACAGCTCCCACGCACGTGTTAGCTACACTTGTTGTGCCAGGGGTCGTCTGTCTCTGTGCAGTGTGAATGCCCTGCAACCCCGCCGCCAGAGAGGGGCATCACACTGAAGCCTGACAGTTGCTGTTGTTACGGTTCACCATGACCAACGCCAACAATTACGATGCCGGGTTGCCGCAATTCTATTGTCTTTCGATTTCCTGGCTGCGTTTTTATTGCTCATTTCCCACATGGTTTCGTTTTCGGACTCGAGCTCCGCGAATTGCTCCCCTGGGCCCTCGCCTCGGGCCCGACCCCGGGCCCAATGACACTTTCGGTTAGTGTCTGAGACCGTGTAAACGTTTTGACTCCTCCGCAGCGGAACCATTTTAATGATCACCAAATTGCAGTTGAGCAGCTCAGCACAAGTTCAATCGCCCAATCGTCAATGGTCACCACATGCACATGCACATGCAAAGTGGAATGGGTAAGCGGATGTTGCCCCTTATCCCTCTCACCAGTTACCAGTAAACATTTACCAGTTACCAGCTAGTTTAGCAGTTGGCTCTCTTCATGTTATCTGGCTGCCATCCATAAGCCGTAACAAACTAATGAAGGTTGTCAAATTTTAGTAAACGACTCAATTAAATTATACATTTCTCAACTACATATAGTTATTAATGGGCCATTCCACTCAATAATGATAGTAGCAGATGTGCATTCAATACTTGGCAGCAGGTAGTTTTACCACATGCCACATGCAACCCTGCGTTGCTTTGATTATAGCTGCACAATTTGTTAGGTTATGTTCGGTAATTGTTTGAAAATATCAACTAAAAACTTTGTCCTAGTCAATGCTAATTTAAATATAACTACATTATAAATTCACATCGTATATAATTGCAAGGTCAGCCCAAGGTTACATCTGTAACCTAACATATCTAACAAATATATTCAGATATACTTGTGAAAATCAGTTTCAACCTGATCTTATGAAAAACAAAATAATTTAATACAATAGTTTTCCCCATCAATTTTCCAAAGCTGCGTGTGGAATGAAAATCAATAATATGTGCTTAGAAAAATTATGAAAAATTTTCTCCTATATTCCTTCTATATATAATCTTCGTGCATATAATTATGTTATATTATCATTATATGATATATTCTCCAAATGATACCATTTTAATCCAAGTAAATCTGCAAAACTAAAAAACTTGCATATACTATTATTTAATTAGAAATTAATGAGTATATATATTTTTTGTTCTGTCTTATTTGTTCCTCAATTGGCAGCTCTGTGCAGACTGTGGCAACAATGTTCGCCTGTTGCGATTCATGTGGTCGCACTGAGGGCGCCACTTTGATGTGCAGCCAGTGGCTCTGACTACGCGATGCCGTCAAAGATTTACGGCGATGGAAAAGTGGCCAGATGAGTTTTACGAGCCGCTGGATTGCCTCATCCGCATCGGAGCTGGGGATGAGAGACGAAGGCGCTGCCATTTCTTGCTGCGATTCACACATTATATGTATCGGTATTTGTATCTCGAGTCTTGTATCTGTATCTTATCTGCATCTGTGTTAGCAGCTCGCCTCGTATATCGGCGAGGTAAACAAACTCATCCGTCTGACATAATAAAAACTGCACAAAGATCTCCTCAGATTTTCATGAATGAATCTAAAAACTGAATGCCGAATACTAAATCGTTCCATTCTCTTTCTCAGTCGCATTCGCATTCGCATTCATTGTCGTAATGCGCTTAGGACGGGTTGACGGATTCTTGCCGGCTTGGGTGCGGGCGGCGCAATTGTGACGGATACAGATATATCTATCTAGATATAAAATTGAGACTGGGCCGGAGACGGTGACGGTGACGGTGGCGGGGTCAAAGACGGGACGAGTGCCATGTAAATGTAATTCAAGTAGCCGGTCGCCAGCTATCAGTGCGGCACAATCAGTGCCATTAATATGCGTATCTGTGAGATACTCTCGCTGCACTTCCGCTTCCACAGTGCCAGTTCCCAATTGCCTGGCCCCGCTGCCTACCTGCCTCGTTGTGACACAAAAAACGTATTAGCTGCGTTTTGGGAGTTACATCATCATCATCAGCATCAGCATCAGCATCATCCACGGCATCTTCATCAGCGCAGGCTGAGACGAAGTTGCTCCCAAAGGAAGTTCCAATTTGATACGTAAATGAACCGTGGCCCTGATTCGTCCGTGAAGTGTCCTGCTGTGGCCTCTGCCTCCCCCTTGGCACCGTTTCAAGTAGTTTCTCATGCCGGTTGCTGTTCTTATTCTTATTCTTATTGTTGTTGTTGTTGTTGTTGTTGCTGCGTGCAATGCTACTTTGCATTTGGTCCACCCTAGGTTGCTGCTGATCTGCTTCTTGTCACTTCAATTTTTTGTTGTTTTCGTTGCTGTTGTTGTTGTTGTTGTTGTTGTGATTTGTGACGTGGCGCTGACTGCTGCCTGTCAACTGAAATTATTTTTTGATAGCCACTGTTGCGAGGGTTGCTCCCGAAGTAACGTCTTTTCGTAGTATATCAGCAAAGAAAAGCCTTTAGTAAAATTTTCCTTTTTAATGGCTTTTGTTTGACCAGTTACTTTATTCTTCGTTATAGAAATGCTGACAAGTGAACAAAAAGTTAAATTCTTCTTCAAACACCTTTATATATATATGTATTTTTTAAAACAAAACCCGATTTGTGTCAAATGTTAACAAAGGACCACATAGATATATCTTTAATAAAATATATCTAAATATTATATTCTATTTTATTTTATTCTTATTAATTACACAGTTTAAGTGAAACTTACATAAAATAAATATTAATACAACTATTTCTGAAGATAAGTCTACCAGGAGAGGATTTTGTTTTTGTTTGAAAGGAAGCTTATTACATAAACCGATCTGAGAGATGGATTGGATGAGACCTTCGCAATCTCCTCCGCACTCGGACCTCTCCAATTTTCAGTCTCGTTAGTTCATTAAATATATCATCTTAGCTTTCTATTTATCGTTAAGTTAAAGGTCTTGGCGTTTAGTTTGCGCCAAGTACGCAGCTTTTGTCGTTTTTTCTTGCGCTTTACAACACTTGTCTGTTAGGTCATGCGATTTGAACACGTGCCAGCTTTTTATTAGCCAGACAGCTGCGGTAGAGGCGAGGCATTTTTTTTTTTGAGAGCTCTCTTGAAATTTTCAAATTGCAAAATGAGTGGCGACCAGGATGAATATGTGTTTGAGCATATTGATGGTACTTATCCGCCGCCAGTTCTATATGTGCCCGAACCGTTTGATGATGGCAATGTGCCCGATGTGATGCTGGTCATGCCCGAGTTTCTGAGAGGACTCATTGATGAGAAGTCCGCCATTGTCTATCATTACTTGTTTCATGAACAAGACATAGGATCTTACATGGACTCTGCCAGAAAACGCAGACCTGGAGCTCAGTAAGAATTGGCAAAAACCAAAAGGACGTTCGGTGGGTACTTTAGAGACTAAGATACGTAGAAGACGGACCATTATATTATACATTGTATTTCAGACGATCTTTCGGCTTTAACCAAGTGGAGCCATTTATACTAGAGGTATTTGTCGGATACTTTAAAACATAACGTTTCTTCTCTGAACCAAAGCTGTGCGAAATCAAACTAAAGCAAACAAAGAACCATTTACCAATATCTGAGTTTCTTTTCTTTGACAATTCCATATTTTATTTCCTGCAGCTAATCCATTATTTTAATATTTTTGCCATAGGCGTTTTCTAGGTAGTATGTTTTTAAATATTAAGATCTATATAGTTGTTGTAGTTATTGTAATACTAACAAATGTTGAAACGGGTCGAGTTAACCTCGCATGATTGTTGGCTTGACTCATTGTATCGCAACCTTCCCCCCAATTCAGCCCACTCTAACAGTCAGAGGGGGGCTTTAAATTGTCTGTTCACATTAAATGCATAAATTATGCAAAAGTTGATTTTTATTTTTTCTTGTAGTCATAAATTCGCTTTGATTTCGCTCTCGGATTCTGAAGTGGCAATTGTCAAATGCATAAAATATGTCCAACCGAATATATACATATTTGTTTTGACAAGGCTCACACTTGCAGCCAGAAGCCAGAGGGAGAAAAGGTCGGTGAGGGAGACAGGAGATGTGAAAGGTAGCGAGCAGCTTTTCAATTTCGCTTTGTATGCATTTCATTTTTACTGTTTCGTGCGCCGATTTTCCACAATTTTCATGGTTGCCCATTTATCCCATAATGATAATGTCTGTTTTGGGTCATTTACGTTGACTTGCAACCCCCTGACGCACAGTCGAGCTGCATGCCTCTTCGTCTGCCCCGAACAGCAACTACATGGAAAACCCACCCCGTGTCTATATACGTATATAAAATGTAATGCTAGTTTCAGAAGTTTCCATTCGGATCAGAGCATGGTTGAGTATGTGATATAATTATCAGTTGTGATCCGTGTTGTTGCCCAAAGCATCTTAGTTATGTAATGTGTCCCGAGCTTCTGCTAACACAAATAATTTTGTGACGCCAGCATTGAGGGATAACATTTTTATGTTCAGCATTTTCTTGAAGGACTTTATTCATAAATTATTCAATATTGCTGTCAAGAAGTTCCTTTCTTTTTAACAATTTATATATTTATTTATTTTTATTTTAAGCTTTCTCCGTTTTTTTTTTTTATTTTAAGCGTATTTTTGTATTTTAAAGTACTTTGTGTGAACAAATTTGCGAAAGCTTCTTTAAAAGCATCTGCAATTATGCAAATCCACCTTCATGTTCGGAAAATGCGCGAAAAAGGTGACCATCTGATTAGCTTTTAATATATTTGCAAAGAAAGTGCATGTGTATGTAATTTGCAAGGCTTGACATTGTAATAGAATCAATCAATCAATCAATCAAACTGTTGCTTTCATACTTTTCTCCAAATTCCCATAGATTTAAAACTTTTATACAAATATCTATGTAGAGGCAATTAAGGCGTGGCATCATCCATTGCACAAAAACGGCTCCATTCAGTGAAACATGGAGTTCGATGTAGAAAAGGGAAAACTTGGACCGTGCAAAGCCGGGTAAGACACTAGTTAAGCAAATAGCTTGGGTTATATTTTCGATTGAAAGTAGGCCTTGAAAACTTAGTCGTTCGATTTGGTGACTTGAGCTGTGTTAAAGCAGCAGAAATTCAGTTCATTTCTAAACTTTCAGGTGTTCGGACACACGTAGTTTTAATATTAACAGCATACTTTAGTTTTCTTTCTTTCTTTCGGCTGAATATTAATCTATATCAATTTTATAAAACCAAATTAATAAGTTCTTCTAAATATTATTAACGACAAATTTGAGAAAATGGCTTTTTTAAGAAATAAGCCTTCTTTGATAAGCCAATTTATTTCGATGAGGACATGTGAGTATATATATGTTATACTCCAGGGCCTGATGCCGTAATATGTTATTCTCCGTTTAGGCACTTTTAACATACTTTGGTATCGTAATAAATCATTCCGCCAAATATTACCAAAATTTCCATATCCAAATGCTGAAACATTGACACGGCATCAGTTAGTGAAGCCTCGATCTCCGCCAATTTATACGGATACCCTGGCGGAAATTGTGACCAGTAAAATTTTAAAGACCCCAACGACAAAGTCGTTGCCACCGCCCAAAAAGTATGTTGACTTTTTACGTGATGACGATATGGATGACGAGGACGAGGCAATCATAAAGTGGATCAGGACAAAGGATCCAGTAGTATTGAAACAGATGTCGAAGATGATCCCGGAACTTCAAGAAGCAGCCAAGCCCTCGATAATGATATCAGAGATTCCCTCACAAGGCTCCTGCGCCAAGTGCATGCCAGAAATTAAAGCAGCTAGCAGCACAATATGCCTCGGAGGCAGCAGCAGTAGCAGCAACAACAGCAGCAAGAGTAGTAGCAGCAACAACAGCAGCAGTAGCAGCAAGAGCGTCAGCAACGACAGCAGCAATAGTAGCAAGAGCAGCAGCAGCAACAACAGCAGCAGCAGCAGCAGCAAACCCAACAGTAACAACAGCAGCAGCAGTGGCAGCAAGATCAGCAGCAACAACAACAACAACAACAACAGCAGCAGTAGCAGCAGCAGCAGCAGCAGCAGACCCAACAGCAGCAGCAACAACAACAGCAGCAACAACAGCAATATCAGCAGCAGCAGCAATAGCAGCAAGAGCAGCAGCAATAGCAGCAGTAAAGGCAACAGCAGCAGCAATAGCAGCAAGAGCAGCAGCAAAGGCAACAGCAGCAGCAATAGCAGCAAGAGCAGCAGCAGTAGCAGCAGTAGCAGCGGTAGCAGTAGCAGCAGCAACAGCAACAGCTCAACCAAGAATCCAGCTAGGTGGGATCAGCAGCAGCAACAGCAATTGCATCAATTGCAGCAGCAGCAGCAGGATCATCTGCTGCGGCAGCAGTATCACCTGCAGCAGCAGCAGCAGCAACAATATGAATTGCAGCAGCAGCAACATCAACCGAGGCAGCTGCAGCAACAACACAAACAGCAGCAGCAGCAGCAGGATGAAGAGGATGAGGATGAGCAGCAGCGCGACCACGGGCAGCAACAGCAACAGCAGCAGTATGCGCAGGAGCAGGAGCCTCATCAACACTATGAAGAGGGAGAACTACGTCAACGACGGCCAGAGGAAACGTATTTCGAGAGAGTATTTAAAATTCAGCATGAAAACATGCAGAGAATCCAGGAGAACGACAAAAGAATCAAGATGCATATGGACAATGTGAAAATACAGAAGCGGATACACAAGCTAATGCAGCTACAGCAGCAGCTCGAAGAAATGGAGCCCATCCCCTATACACCGCACAAGCCTAGAAACTATCAGTTTGCTCATACAAGGAATGATCGAATAGGTTCGCAGTACATCGAAGAGCTGCGCCCGATGAGTACAGCCAGCTATACGCATCCCATATATTGTGCGCGCTTCAAGCATTCACTATCCGATTTTGAGCCATATACCCCAGCGCACGCGGACTCTGACAATGGGGATATAATTGCCAAAAATTACAGCAAATCTGTGGACAACATACATCGGAATAGAGCTGTCCATCAAGAGCTAAACCCGGCTGTTAGAGAAACGAACAGGGAGTCTGCCATGTATAAATTGTGTAAAGGACTCTTGGAAGTCAGAAATAAGAGTACCAAGTATTAATGGCACTCTACCCTCGACTAGCGGTAAGCTGCACTTAACTTGGAAATATTTGGCGTAAAGGTAATCAAAAGTCCCTCAGATTTTATATGTCTCGTCTATGTGAAGCACTCTGTTGTTAGCACGCTTTTATATTGTAAGACACCTCGCAAACACACAAACTACATTGCAAGAGAACACTCGTGTAATTCCAAACTAATAAAGTGGCTAACAGCTCCTAAGATCGCGCGAAATTTTCAGTCTCTTTCAATAGGTGTATCTAAATATATATATGCATAAGTATTTAATTATATATATATATATATATATATAATGTTTTTGAGACATTTCATTAAGTTTTTATGTAGAGTTTATGTAGAGCTTTGAAAATAAGTGAAGCAAATCGGATACAACCTAAAATTCGCACGTCTCAAATGATTTTGCATATAGATCTTGACACCCATTTATCCTGAGGAATGGATATTACAAAAGCTGCGAAACAACTCTCTCAAATAAATTTGAAAAAATTTTCTTTGAAAATGAGTTTGAGGCCGATCGGACGGTTAACAAAAAAGTTTCATGCAAACGTTTCTCGCGATTTTTCCACCTTTTTTGCTTGCGGGTGGAATTTCTCGAAACCCCGTTTTAACGTGCACCTTCATAACAAAAGCTAACTACATTGAAAAATACAGCTCCCTAGCCTTTACGGTATGGGCTGTGCGTTGATCACCAATCAGTCAGTCAGTTTTATATATAGAGATATCCAAAAGGGACATCTGTTCAACGTTTTGCAACACTACGTTTGCGATTACTATTTTATTTTAATCGAATTTTAAATAAAAAATTTTCTAATCGCTTATCCAAATGCTTGACTGGGCTGTCAATCGTTTTGCAACACTGACCCAACCACTTTTCCGAGAAATAATAAATGCATTTCAATTGACTGAAGCCTGAGTGTGGTATATACATATGTATTTACTTGGCCGAATCTGATATTTCTAGCCGATGCTCATCATGTTAAATATGTATATATGTTAATAAAGAATGGCCTAGTATATGCCTTAAAGGATTATCCATGCGCCCCTCTAGTTGTGACTCACATTTGCACAATTCAAATCTATAACTAGATATTTAATGATACCTTTTTGCAAGTGCAAAACTAATTCGTGTCAATGGTTATTGGAAATCGTATTCCGTTACGGGGGCACGCCCCCTACTGCATGAGTATCAATGTAAGTGGCAACACGCCCGCTTAGAAGCGGGCATTGTGTGTTCTTTCTGCTGTTGAAAAAGTCTTGTGCCGTTTGACATGTCAACTAATCTAACGCGCCAGATGACCTCGTTGCGCAGCAACCCTTAACACACACGTGAACTCGGCAGCGTTCAGAGGCAAGCGGCAAGAGCTAACAGCTCAATATCGCACACACACACACGGAGATCGGGGCCATATAATTAGTGTAATTACCTCAACAGCCTACTAAATTCGAGAAAAATGCAAACAAAAATTAAGAAATCACAACATTTATATCCCCCTGTCAACGAGGCAATGAGGCAATGAATCCACAAGGCTGCTTGCAACAAAAGGAAACTCTATGCCCAATCAATGGGTGTGTGTGAGTGTGTGTCTGTGTTGGACCCTTTTTGGCATCGGCCAACTGGCAAACAATTGAGTCGGACATCGACAGGCAGGCAGCATCTAATGACAGGGTGGATTGCAATTTTTCGTTTTAATTTTGAGTTCAGGGCGAGAAATACAGAAATTTTCGCAGTTGTGTTGCATTGTTGGGCGCAGGCTGTCAAGATCCGTTATAAATTGCAGTGGCTGCTACTTCCGCCTCAAGTCTCGGCTAATTGTGCCATACAGACACACACACACACACACGCTCGCATGATTTGGCAAAATAGAGGAGAAGCGACTCATTAGTCAGTCAACAAAATGTTGCCACATTCCAGCGAAGACCACCAGCCAAAATGCTTATCATCCTGGCCGCTTGTTTATTGCTCCTTTCGCTCCTGTCGCCTGGCTGCGCGCTTACATGGAATCTTGGCGGCGCATCCTTTGATTGCCCCTGCCGCTCACTTATTGAAAATATTTTGGCTACTGTGCGGCACAAACATAATTAACGCCTAATGATAATATTTTGCCAAGCCATGGAATGCGCAAAGAATACAAGCCGTTTACTCGGGGGAATACATTGGCAGACACTGTATTTGTTACGAGTTTTGTTTTTTATTTTCTTCAATCAGTCTTTGTTTTACAAGAATAATAACTAACATTTTGCTAAGCAGTACAAATTCTTAACAATTTTGCAAAATATAATTCAGCATGAATATTTAAAAAAAAAAATTAAATATTTCTAAGACTTAAATTATTGGTTAAGCATGGTCCAGAAACAATTTTATGCATTTTCGTTATTCGCAAAGCATTTATTTTAAATAAATATATATTTATATATATAAATATAAACAAAAAAATAAAAAAGAAATTGTCAAATATACAAATCTGAGAGCCTATGCTGATTAATAAAACAAAAATCTTGTGATTTATTTAAACAAAAAATTGGGTGTATATAGAAGGAAATTATTTATTATTTTTAATTTAATTATTATTATAATGATTCTTGGCATTATTACGTTATTATTATTATTATTATTATTATTATTATTATTATTATTATTATTATTATTATTATTATTATTATTATTATTATTATTATTATTATTATTATTATGTTATTATGGTTACAATTATTATTATTATTATTTTATTATAATTACTATTATTATTATTATTATTTTTCTTATTAATAATGTTTTTATTATAAATATTATAATAATTTTAGCCATACTTTATTGTAGTTTGGAACAATTTTAAGATATTTTTAATAGCACTGGCGTCTATAGCCCTCCTCTAAGATATTCATGCAACCATACACTAGTCTGTAGCTCGAACCGAAATCTTCGTTTGCTTGCCTACTAAAATACAATTTCGTAAATTACCCAAATATTTGCCACACAGCAGTATGAAGCAAAATATAATTATTTCGTTGGACATTTTGTCGTCATAGTAAAGTGAACAGATCCCGATGTTTTCTTCGGCTCAAGCGAAAGGCCGAAATTTCTGCTTTTCACCAATTTCCAGGTTACATAATCTCCGTTGCGATCCCTATCATAAATTCGCCTGCACGCGTCATAAAATTGTTGCTTGCTTTTTAAGGAAAACACAACAGAGAAAAAAGGAAACTCAAAACAATGCAACTCGAGCTAAAAAATAATAAAATAAGATAAAAAAAGACAGTAAAAAATGATGCAAATGGTGTTCGCAGCTTTACGTAATACTCAGGACTGACAACGACTACGCGGATTCTGTTCTGCTTTTTTTTTCTCGCGTATTTCTTGGACATTTTTTACGCTCGCGTTTGATGCAACTTTGGTGCGTTTTGTGTTTTTTATGACACGGCCGCGCAGCGCGCACCTCCATTTGTGGCAGCCCTTTGTTAGCGGTTCCTTAATTTTGTTGCGTCCAGTTTTATGAGCCAGTGGAACTTCTAGTTGCGTGCAGTTTTCTTCTTTTTTTAATGTTGTTCAGTTTTTTAGGTTGACACGCGGCGGTCGCGGGTTCGCGGAAAGAACACCGCACGGCTTTTATGGCTTACGTAATATAACGATCCCGACGAGGAACGCCGGGCTTCGCTGTAACTATTATCGAGCCAGCCAGTGGCCAGACAAGAGCGGAGCAGCCGCAACAGCTGTGGCAAGAAAAGCGTATTGATGCTGCACAATGTCCTGGACAACTAAACAACTGGACACGCACACATATATAGAGCGTAATACACACACACACACACACACGTACACGTACACACGGGTTACAGTTGGCACTCCAGTTTTTGGCTTCCGGGGTGGCCTCAGCCTCAGCCGCAGGCTGCTGCTGCTGCTGCTGCTCATCTATTGACTTTGTGTCAAATTGAGTTATTCAAATGTCAGGACTCGCACACGCACACACACACACACACTCGCACGCGCACACACAAAGCTACACGCACATGGGCACATTTTGATAATGCGCTTTGGAACATAATTCTCAATTGATATCCTGTTGCGTTGTTTTTACAAAATATTTACCTTTCTCATAATTGAAGTGTCTGTGCCGAGTGACGTGCCACATCCTTTAGCATCCTGGCGTGCAATTTTTCAGCCATTTGTGCATGCTCCGCTACCCCGCTAGTCCTGCCTCCCTCTCTCTCTCTCTCTCCGTCTCCCTCCCTCTGTCTTGGTCTCGCTCTGGCTTTGCAGAATTCGAGACTTGCTGCCGCTCCTGCCTTTTCACGCTTCTCCGCACGCTGCTGCCCCGCGGCCCTGTGGCAAATGGCCTCCAGCATCTTGCACAGCGGACGCACTGCACCCTGCTGCCCCGAAGTGCCCGCTGAAACGGCCGCTGCCGCTGCTGCTGCTGCTGCTGATTATGTTGTCGCCGTTGAGCCGAGTCGAGAGCGCGATGCACTTGCCGCACTGGAAAAGTCTCCCGTCGTTCGACCCCGTAAATGAGAAACGCTCCTTGGGTTGCTTCAGCTCGCTCCGGCACCATTCAGAAAAACACAGTCCACACAAAAAGCAGAGGATGAATAAAATGCAAAAAAAGAGAAAAATTTTAAAAGAAAACACTGCAAATGCAGTCAAAAATTTGCACTAATTGTTCTCATTAGGCTTGGCCCGGGGCAGTGCGTGTGGTCAGCTGGCAAATGAAGTCCTGGAGACGACAAAGTTGCTTTGTCACCTGCAAATGATGCTGGCTGGCATCGTGTCCACACAGCCATTATCAATGGACCACGGGCCACTTGAGGATCGTAGGCATACAAACTGGGTGGCATGCAACAAACGGTGGCTGCAACAATGCATGCCACACTTTGTCAAGGATCTATGTGATCTCTACATCTCTACACAGCAATTCCATTTATTGAGACATCAATGTTCCAGATGCTCAAGAATCTGTGAATAGATTTTTGCAAGGATAAGGCATATGCGGAGACAATGCAAGCATACTCTAGACACATACATATATATTTACAAGGAAAAATTAGACAACGTCGCCAGGCTCAAAAAAGCATCAACTTATGCATCAAATTGTGCTTCTTTCTGCTACACTAGGTGGGAGCTGCTCAGCTCCCTCTCTAGCCAGCTGAACTCTTAGCTCGGCTCACTTAAGTCTGTTTATAATCGTGCATTAGACAAATCTGTGCCACACATGGGGCTAATCCGCAGCGCAGCTTAACTGATCGAGCATTTGACACGTTTCACGTTTTCTCAGCCAAAGGATTCGAGCTGCGAATGAAACTCTGCGAAACGAGCCAAAGCGAAAGTTTTGTCAGGGCTCAGACGCGACGCAATGTCACATACCCAAAAATCAAATAGATAAATTGCGGGTATTTGGGTGCACCAGACGGAGACACGTGCAGGAGTCACATGAGGAGTGGGGGCGGGCGGTCTGTTCTGTTCTGGTCTGGTCTGGTCTGGTCTGGTCTGGTTTTTTCAGTCAACCCTTTCGGAGAGCAAATAAATTGGCATTATTAAACGCTCGCTCGCAGGGCTCAGCGAAAATTGATTATTGACAAAAGCGCATTAAGCGGCGTTTTATGTGAGTTGATTTTTATTCCTTGGCAGGAATGGATGCGCATATTAAGGTTCTTGATGTGGTTGCTCGTTGTCCTTGAAATCCTTTGAGCAACCACCAAAAGCCGCTGCAGCGACGGCCAGCAACTTTTTCGAGCGACATCAGAAATCACTTTAATTTCTTTTGCTTGCATTAATGATGACAGCACGAGGACGCGACAGGATAAGTACACGCCCCCATTCGGGTTTCAAGCATAATTGATCAAGTCGCAAGTGCTCCAACCCAAAGTCGCCACATAATCAATTTTAAATGCTAAGCAAGTGTTAGCTGAAGGTGTTGTAAAGGACCTGAAAGGATACACAGACACACAAGCAGGCAGCTGTGGGCTTGTTGATTTGATGGCGCAGGAGCTTAAAGAGCATCTACTGAGCTTATAAATATTTGAGTACTCTTGCATTGGATGACAATATGGACACAATTGTATTTCTCATTTCATAGCAAACACAATTTCATTTTATTTATATACTTTCCTTAAAACCTGTTATCATTTAGAAAATTCTTCTGCGATCCTATTCTTGTTCGATATGAATTGATTTGCGCGGTGGGCACAAACTTCCGTGACGAAAATAGATTAATTCATTTTATAAAAAAATGGTTGAGAAATAATCTATTAGCGCATAGAAATTTCGTAAATATATCATTTTATCATTTGAGGCCTGGTATCGAGTTTCATAAGCTCTGTTAACATTTATTTTTGATGTTCGATGAATGCCTTTGGTAAATTTTTGAGTAATAAAATGAGCCGGTTAAGACCCTGAATTCCAATACCTTGAGCCGAAACCTAAAACGGTTAAGTTAATCAAAGGGTACCGCTTTACTTAAAATGTTTAAAAAACAGTTTGGGATAAACAACATTTTTTTTGGATAGTACAAAATTAGTCAATATAAGTATATTCAATTTAATATAGTGATCATATTTTAATGATAACCAAGGAAACGTTGGAATGTTATGTAATGGAATGTAATATAATAAATTGAATATATATTGAATAATTTTTGATTTGAATATTATTGCAAAAATGTTCAATTATCATAATAATAAGAATAATACATTAAATTAATTATGTTTAAAATAAAGTGATATTGTAGTATTGGAAATTATAAAAAAAAAGAATAGACAAAAGGTTCGAAACAGCGCCTGAGTTAAAGTAAGAAAGATTGAAAATCAGATTCACAAAGCGAATGTTTTGACGAAGCATTGCTTCGAACCTTAAAGTGAAACATCGCGAAAACATTTCTGTTGGATATAGAATAGGATACACATCGATTAGCAAATATGCAAAAACTTAAATATGTTTGTGACAAATAACTTATTAATATATATATATATATATATATATATATATATATATATATATACAAATATGATATATATACAAATTCATATATACACATATGTATTTGTTGACATTCCGAGCGGGTCGAGCTACTGCTGTTCGCTGTACGGTATACTCGACTAATTTCGTTTAAATCCTTTGCAGGCAGCTAGATTTTCATGCCCACTAATCCGGCCGAGTTTTACGGGTGCGGGTGCGGCGGCGGACGGATTGAAACGAGCTGCCAACGGCGAACAATGGCATCATCTATAAAATCACAATTGCAAACAACAATGACGACAATCGCGGCAAGGACAAACAGTAGTGTTGCCGCCGTTATACTGGCCAGGTCGCTCGGCCTGGCTGCCGGGCTTGGGCTGGGCTGGGCCTGGCTGTACGGGTGCCTGGTTCACTCCTTTTCCAATCCTTTTTGGCCCTTTGGGCACATTCTATTCATAATTAGTTGCAGGCAATTAAGAGACTCTCGCGGTCGCTCACAAGGCTAAGGATCTGCGCGCACTATGTCCTGGTGGGCGTCTGGCCACTGCCCAGTTACAGTTACAATTCCAGCAGCAGCAGCAGCATCGGAACCTGGACACTCGTTCTCGTATCGGGCACGCATGTGCGTTTGCAATTTGTTTATTTTGAAAACAAGCGACACCCCTTTCCCCTGAGGCGAGGGTCACTGATCCGCGCTTTAATCCTTTGACTTTCGGCTCAGCCCAACACTTGGCTTAGGGCGAATCGCTTGCTGGCAATGCTGGTTAACTGGCTGGCTAGCTGGCTGACTGGTCTCTTGGCCTTTTCCGGAAAGTGTGGCTTACTTTGGTTCCGCTATCCAAAGTTGTTAATTAACATTTGCGCGCATCGCTTGTTAAGCTGCCTGCCGGCCACGCCCTACAAATACGTACGTTCTAGGGGCGTTTGTTGTTTCCCTCGAAGCCCCGGGCGAGCGATCGATTCGCTCATCAGGCGACATCGGGCGAAACGGGGCGCGTCCAGGGAAGGGGTTTAGTTATAATTAACTGACTTTAGACGCGCCTCGCGCCCTCCAGTTGAGCCACTGATACGCTCTCACCTTGGCTCTTCTGCTGCATGTTGCATGTGGCAAACTAAAAAGATAAACAGATACAAGCGGAACGTGACATCGCCAAACATATTGGCAATATCTATTCTATTCTATTCTATTCTATTCTAATTAAAATGCGTCGGACTCAAAAGTAATTAGGGCCGGTTTCCAAAAGTAAGCGCGTCGTGCATTTTCGATAACAGTTCCAAAATCGATTATTATCGATTTTCAGTCGCTGCTCAAAGAAATTCTCGCTAATTTACGAGCTAGAGACTTCAAATTTGATATATAAATATTCTCGTGTTCGATTTCTAAAGTCTTTACTCGTTCTTTCAAAGTCAATAAATATCTTTTTCCGGCTCAAATAGTTATCGGATAAAATTAAACAGATAGAAGGGACAACGATACGATTTGAAAACTCGATTTATCTGAGCTATATATATAATTATAGTTAAATTATACACTATTATAATTAATTAATTTAATATACCAGCTCAAAGAGTTATTGGAGACCATAAGAGACAACTCGTTGAGTTTCGAGACTCGATTGCATATAATTATAATTAAGTATATGTGAATTTTTGCTGGAGTGCAGGATATCTGCTGGTCGAGCATTTGCGACTCTTATTTTCACATATTTATATGCGTTATTCGAAATGTAATCGGTCTTTTTTTCTTTTTCATATATTATTATTAAATATTGCGATTGCCGTGGAAATGCCCCTAGAAACCAGAAGCCGATGCCTAAACCGAAAATACCGAAAGCCGTGCGACGAGTGTCAAATTAATTAAAATGTCAGCAAAATATGTTCAATTGTTGTTTGCTGCCCGCTGTTGGGAGATGGATGACAGTTGCCTCCACGCCTGGCCACGACTTTTGGGCTAACTGTCAAACTGCATTGACAATATTGGCATTTCCAGGCACACAGCTAGGCGGACGGGACACAGGAAGAGCCCCCGCCCTAAGCAGCCGGACGAACCCTGTCCAAGAGACTCCCTCTCCCTCTGTCTCATGTCCACCCAGATAAGACCCATTCCGTTGTCATATTTTCAATTTCGATATTCGCACGGGCTGGTGCTGGTGTGTGTTTTGTTAACTACCCGGCCTGCCCGGCTTGCCCGGTCTACCCGCTGCCCGCTGCCCGCTCGTAATCTCATGCGTTATACAGGCCGTAACCCCCGTCAATAGTTTTGAGGGTTGCCGTTAATGTGCATTTGACATTTGTGAAATGAGAATCTGGGCAAATGATTCGGATTTATCGCAAATTTGTCGAGCGATTTATGTCGATTTACATGAGTGCCAAATGCCAAGTGGCCACTTGAGGACGGCAGCCAACAGCGGCCAACAGCAACAACAGCTACAGGAGGTCCTTTTGTGATACCAGCTGAGGTTGAGCAGTCGACGGCGAAATGTTGCCAAATGTGGGCCAACAATTTGTGCACTCAAAAATGATTTTGAGCAATGTCAAGACGACACGAATCTTCGATTCAATGAACAATCAATGGATCTTGAAAGAAACTCGCAGACTTCAATGATCCCTGAGCCGAATATCTTGAGATGTTTTTTGTTTTCGCGAGCCGAATTCCTTTGACCACCATTTTTAAGATGTTATTTAACTTTCATCAATCTGTAGGATATATATTTAATAATCGAATTAAGCATTTAGTCAACAGACCTTTACAAGTTACTCCATACTGTTATCTAAATTTATATCTGTGGCATTTTCATCGCCTGAACCAACCGAAAATGTGTAAAAGGTAAATGTATGTAATAAGCAGAAGGAAGCAACTAGAGTCACTAAATTTGAGACGTAGCTTCTAGAATAGTTTATAGAGTCACTCTTACTTGTTAACTTAACTGTAGGCCTACATATATTTCTCATGTCATAAAGTAAATATAGCTAGAAGACTATGCAGGTCTGGAAATGCAAAGAAGAGATTGTCTGCGCTTTGGCTTGGGGTTCGAACCTACTCGCCGTCTTGAGGCTCAGTTCATGAAAGTGGTTTCGCTCAAACCTGAACCCAGGTTTTAGTTTAAAGCGTAGTTTACACACATTTTCGAAAGTTTAAGCTATTTTATTTTATAATTGTAATTCTACTGAGAATAGCCGTAGATATTTTCATATACAAGATACGAGCTAAATTTTGTCGCTCTGATCATTTTGGATTTTTATTGGAATTGTAAATAAATATATTTTATATATTAATAATACATTCTTATTTATTATTGTATTATAATTATCTATCATTAAAAATAATATTATTATTTTTTTTATTTTCTGGCTGTGTCGTGTGAATAATTCTTGAATTTCTTTTGTATTCTTCCATTGCATTAAATATTATTCTTGTCCCATGCTATATTCTACATAAAGAAATTAAGGAAAAGAGGTTTTTTGCTTAAAACTCGTTAAAAATCATTTATTTGGCAAAGGAAATTGTTAATTTTAAGCAGCCAGCCATTCATGTCAGGCTATGTTACTTATATATATATATATATGTATATATTTATATATATATATAGAAGTATATATGTAGCATTGTTTTTTGTTCAGCAAGCCATAAAAATTTGCAAAAAGCACAACAAAACAAAGAACAACAAACAGCCCAAAGGTGTCAAAAACAATAGGCTAGAAAGGATGTAGAAGTCGCTACCTCCCTCCCTCCCTCTCGGTCTCTCGTCCGTCTCCCTCTGGTGTAGCCCTCCACGGCGTGGGTGTCGCGTCATGCATGAGTGAATCCTTGCTGTCCTTTATGCCCGGCCGCGTGTTCGCTTATGGCGAAAAAATACTTCACAACCGCCTTTGGAGTTTTGAAGTCGGCGTCAACATTAAAAAGGCAAGTGTTCATATTCGCGAAGTGTGTGTGCGACTGTGTGTTTGGGTGTGTGGCTGTGTGTGTGTGTGTGTGTGCGTGTATTAGTGTGTGCCTTAGTGTTGGTTGGTTGGCTGGCTGCATTCGGGCGAAGGAGTTGGATTCCTTGTCTTGCTCGTTGTCGGTCTTGCAATTGTTGGGCTTGCTGAATGCGCCATAAAAACGTCAACGGAATTCGCAATCGCAATCACCTTTTGTGTTGTTTGAGTGTCGTTCGTTGTTGTTTGTTGTTGTTGTTGGTTGTTGTAGGTTGTTGTTTGTTGTTGTTGCTGGAATGCAAACAAATGACAGCAGCAAGGACGTTGCTGACAAAGCCAAACGCGAAAATGTCAGCGGGCAATTCAAGAGAGGGTGTTGGCTGTGTGTGTTTTCTTTTTTTTTTCATTTTTCATTTTTTCATTTTGTATATTTATTTATTTTCTGGAGCGGGCCACGACTTGCAGCCGGAAAGGATTATTTTGCAAAAGGCGGGCGAAGTAAATAAATCGGCAAGAACAACTCGATATGCCGAGCAAGTCGAAGTGTGTATACTCTAGAAGTGTTAAATGTTATTATTAGTGGGAAGTACAAACAGATCCCTAAACGTTGTCCATTTGATAAAGTGTGACCTCTATATATACCCCAACCGTCATGTTATAGCCTGAGCTAACCACCGATTCTTGGCGTAATAAATGAAAAAAAATCAATTAAGACAAGACTAATGGGAAAGAAACAGTCGAATCGGTTATTATCAGCTACTAGATACTCTTTTATTCAACGAAAATGATCAAATTAGCTGCATAAGGCTTCGTAAAAATCAAAAATATGCCAATAAACGAGCACATAAAATATTGTTGACTTGTAAAACTCAACTCGCAATTCCATCATGCAAAGTACATAAACAAAAGATTTAAATAGATGGTCGTAAAAATTGGTATTCGTGTTTACAGATGTAGAGTTCAAAGGGGTTTGTCTGATATAACCCCAATGTGAATGCATAAGAATCAAGTTTGAAGATAAAAACAGTATCAAACAAATTAAACGCATGATCAAATCAATATTCGAATGTGTAAAGATCTATACTCATTTGAGTATAGCTTATTTATTTATATACGACAAAATAGAGTTTTATTCTTGATTCTCATTTACTTAAGACATTCATGCTCTTCGGCAAATGTAAGAAAAACCATAAAAAAAAAAGAGTTCATTTAGATATTATTATATTATATCCTCAAGCCAACTGAACAAAGATTTAAAAATGTTACGATTCGCTTGAGTTTTGTGCTTCGGTTCGTGAGCCTGGCTTGCCAAATTTGTGAGCCCATATAAGTATATATCCTACATATATATCCTATGCATACACACAAATGTTATTCTACAAAATATTTTCAAAATTATTTGAATGAATCCAATGATTGCCAACTTATGCTTTGGTGATGAGTCTTCCTCAAAGTTTGTTCATTTTGAATCGAATGGTTTAGCTCGAGTTTTGGTTCGATTGTGTGCATCTCGTTGGGTTCAAGGCTTAAATATGTTTTAATGCATTCAGTTCAGGTTGGGTTCAAGTTGCGTTTCATAGTAATAAGTAAATTGGAATTGCGTGTTGGAACCGGTGCGGCCTGCAGTCGCGGGTTCAACTCTTTAACAAAAGCCTTGCCTTTGCTGATTGAACCTGGTCGCCTTGTTGCTTTCGGGCCCCACTTCCACGCGCACAAGCTGTTAACCTTTTTGATTGCTTGCGCCGTGTTTGACAAATAAAATGTCAAATTATTAACACAACATTGTTGTGCTTGTAGCTTGATTTTCGCTGCCTTTTGCTGCTGTTCTGTTTGCTGTGGCTTGCCGTTCCGTTCCGTTCCGGTAACCCCGCAAGCAGCTTGTTGGGGTAAGTTGGCAAACAATCGCCTAACCCCCCCCTCAGCTAACCCCACGCCCAATTACATGCAACCGGAGCCCAGTGGGAACATGTGTATAGGGTAAAAATCGCGACATATTGCCAATAAACAGCAGGTGGCGCTGACATTGTAAATGAATTGCAAAAAGAGAAAACCACTCGCTATGCAGCACTCTCTCTCCCTCCCTCTCTCTCTCTCTCTCTCTCTCTGTCTCTCTGATTCTGGCAGACATAAAAAACAATAACAGATATGGCTAACCGAGTTCCATAAAACACTGCTCCAGTTTTCTGACCAGTTTTTAGTGCGTCTTTAGTTCTATTTTTTTTTATGTTGTCTGTTCTCTATTTGTTTTTTCTAAATAAATTTGTTCTTCTTTGAGTAATTTTTATGGTGTTATGCAAAAAACCGAAACTAGATCTGGAGGATTAGTCAGGCAGCGGGCAGCGAGGAGTCATAAACGTGGCCACCACCCGCCTAAATTAGTTTGAAATGCGGACGATAATCATATCCTCGCTGGCCTTTTACATAATCCAGCGCTGGAATTTTATGAGAGCTAAACAAGAAGCAGAGACTGCAGAAAAAAACAAACCGAAGAATAAAAATGTTGGACGAGAAAAAATTCTGTGGATTTTTATTATGGCACATGCAAAAAAGTAGAACACCGCACAGCGGGTCGAGCGGGCGGACAACAATTGTGAGTGCGAGTGTGTGTGTGTGCGTGTGTGTGTGTGTGTGTGATGTCCTGCGAGGTGCTGAGTGTTACGTAAGCATTCTGCAAGGATGTCGTTTTACGATGCTGCCCTGCTCTCGTTTTACACGGCTTAGGTAATTTTTAGGCCAATTTTTTGTGCACGCCCCGCGGCCTCTGGCCAGGATCGCGCCTACTTTTGTCTGTCCGCATGCAATGAATGAAGCGAACCAACAAAAAAAAAAAAACAAGAAGAAAAATGATGAAGAAAATGCAAATTATTACGCAAGTTCTGGCTGTCGCCGCTTCCAGGAAACTCGAGCAATGTTTTTGTTGGTTTTTTTCCGGCTTTGTTTTTTGGTGCTCGCTATTTTACGCATTTTTCGCAATTTTCGCACAATTTGTAGGTCATTTTGCAGATCTATGAGCCTTGCGAAGATTTATGAGCCTCAAATGAGCCGGGTCCTGGGCCCCGGCCTGACCTGATCTAGATTTAGAAATAAATAAACATCATTTTTATGATTTTTTTTTAACAAGCTCATAAAACACGGTCCATCTTTTTGCCAAGTTGACTTTTCGGCATAATTAAGTCGGAAACTCTCGAGCAACTACCCGGAATCGATCGACTCGCTGTTTGTCTGCCTTTTGTTGGGCCAAGAAAAAAATAGAAACTAATGCAACTGCACAAAAAACAGCACTAAAAATTGGTCAAAAAACTGGAGTAGAATTTTTATGCGGCCGCGGCCCTCGGGCCGACATTGTGGCTCGGCTCTACTGTTTGTCATTGGGATTTGTTTTAGATATTTGCTTATTTTCCGACACGCATTTCATTTACAATTTTCTTTTGTTTTCTTTTGTTTTTGTTTTTTAATCTTGCGGTCAGCTGACACAAAAAAAAGCTGGCATGACAAAACAGTCGGAGGCAACGGCAAACGTTTTTTGGTCTCTGAGATTTTGTTAAGTCGGCCTAATTGGGCTTACCCTAAAATATGATACATTATATATCAAACATTTGATTAAATTATATTTGCAATCCTAACTATCTCAAGGACTATTCCTGATAACAAAAAAGTGTATATTCAATATTAAATAGATCTGTCCTTAGAAGTTGGCGAAGCAGTTGTGGGTGTTGAGAGTGTTAAGAGTAAATGAATGTTTTTTACTTCTTTTTTTTTAATTCACAATAATAACATAAATTAGTATCAATTATCAATAATACTTATTATTAAAGAATAAAATATAATCATATAAAAATCAACATTAACATCAATTCAATATCTGCTTTTTTCTTTGCTTAAAAAAAACTAAGAAATGTTGTTAAAATGTTGTCAATATCAATGTCTCTTTAATTTCCTCTGTTAAAATATCTTAGTTAGTAATAATATCTATTATTATTTAATATCAATAATTTCCTCTTTCTTTGGAGAAGATACGAATTAAAAAGTCTTGTTTAAATATCTCATTTAATAATAATATTTACTATTATTTTAAACCAATTTCTGCCACTTTCTTGGGTTAAAAGAGAAGAGAAGAGTTTAAAACAAGTAAGAGGTTCTAGT
This sequence comes from Drosophila novamexicana, assembly GCF_003285875.2. Taxonomy (NCBI): domain Eukaryota; kingdom Metazoa; phylum Arthropoda; class Insecta; order Diptera; family Drosophilidae; genus Drosophila; species Drosophila novamexicana. The sequence goes on along the minus strand of NW_020824828.1, from coordinate 1,242,973 downwards.
CGGCAGCTCCCGACTAGGGGATACCCTGAACCCTCTTCTTCCAACATCAAATGCATATATATATTCCATTTTAGAAGCTATTTGTCAAGGTTGGTGACTCTAGCTCTTATTATTTACCAAAATTGCCCAAAAAACAGGGTATCGATATCGATTTTTATCGATTGTTTGGAAACGGGGCAAGTTATCGATCATCGAAAGCAAACTCGATCTGCGCAGGCACTAGGAGCACCTACATCTAAAAGTCTCTAGCTGTTATAGGTTATGAGATCCGGACAGACAGACGGACGTGGCTAGATCGACTCGGCTATTGGTGCTGATCAAGAAAATATATACTTTATGGGGTTGGAGAAGCTTCCTTCTGCCTGTTACATACATTTGGATTTTGCACAAATACAATATACCCTTAAACCCATTTGGAACGTCATATCTCCGCGCGGAGTTATGTCGTTTTGGAACGTCATATCCGCGCGGAGTTATGTCGTTTTGGAACGTCATATCTCCGCGCGGAGTTATGTCGTTTTGGAACGTCATATCTCCAAGCGGAGTTATGTCGTTATGGAACGTCATATCTCCAAGCGGAGTTATGTCGTTTTGGAACGTCATATCTCCGCGCGGAGCTATGTCGTTTTGAAACGTCGGGTATAGGGTATAACTATTGTAAACACTTATATATATATACCAAGGTCTGCCTCCTTCTTTTCTTAAGTTGAAAGTGTTAAAATATCTTAGTTAATAATAATAATATATGTTATTCAATATCCAAACCCGTCTCTTTGTTGGCTTTAAAAAGAGTCTAGAAATGCTATAAACAATATCCAAGTGTTTTACCTTCTAGTTGATTTATACCTGCATCTCCTTTGGGAAATTGATTTGCTTATACCAAAATAATAAATATAGAAGACAATACTTAACATTAAGCATCAAACTGGATCATTTCGATCTCTGCCCAAGATTGGCATCTGACAAATGTGGTTGGACAACTCCAAAGCTTGGGCACCACATCATTTATTTATTAAGAAGGGGAAGAATATGTTCAGTTCATAAGGGACTTGCAGCCCTTGCAGCCCCCATAGAAAACGCCTTTCGAGAAGCGGTTGACATACTCAAACTGAGCCATTTTACTACTTACCTTGTTTTTTTTTGGCCAACTAATCAAATCATTATCAAAAGTGTTTCCCTGTTGAAGACATTTTAAATAAAAAAAAAAAAACAATTTTAAATATAGAATTGTCCGTCATTTGATATAAATGTGATTGTTATGTACGATAATTGTTCTTGCCAAATGCCCTTTTGGACTCAATTTATGGCCAACAACATTTCGCAGCGTGCTTTATGGCTGTCGCCTGCGCGCGGGGATGTTGTTGTAAATAAAGTTTCCGTTTTTATTGGACTTATTAAATTGCTTCTATTTTAAACGATAAAAGTTAATCAAGCATTTTTGGTTAAGCCAATATTTTTTTAGCGGTTTCATGTATGGTTATATGTGGTTATGTGTGTGAGTGTGTGTGTGTGTCTCGCTGTGTGCGTGTTGACCAATAACCAACCACGGTTAACCAGACAAAAGGCCACAAAAATGCCACGAAAATCCCAAACTAAAATGCACACAAACAACAACACCCCACACTTAGCCGGGCAGTTAGTCTGAACGAAAGAGCGAGAGAGAGAGAGAGAGAGAGAGAGAGAGCGAAAGGTGCGAGAGCGAGCAAGAAAGAGATATTCAGGCAGCTGGAGACATAGTGTGGCCGAGAGTGAGATAGCCAATGCCTGGCCAGCGACAGCGAGCGCGAGACTGAAAGGGAGAGGGAGAGAGAGCGTGCCCCAACTGGGTTGGAGAGCAGAAACTGCGCAGCGATGGCGCCCCACAAATATAAATACAAGGCAATTATGCATATGAGTTGACAACTTCCAGCACAGGAGGCTGCCATGTGCCACAAACTGTAATGGGGCTGAGGTGGGGAAGGGGAAGGGGTAGAAGCGCTTACCTAGCTGATTGTTTAACCCCAATTGATGGGACCTTGAGTTTGTGTGTTTGTGTGGCATGGGTTAGGTACGGGGCGCCCAACACTTGGGAAGTGTCAATAATGACTCTTTAACGCTGCCTTTTTATACGGCCACCCAACCAGGCCGCCCGACTCAACCCCCCGACTCAACCCCTCTCTCCGGCAAAACAGCTACTCTTGCATTCTACTTCGTGCTCACTCTCTCTCTAACTCTCTCCCTCTCCCTCTCCCTCTCCCTCTCCATCTCTCTCTCTCTCTCTCTCTTTCTCTCTCTGTCTCTCTTGCCCGCATGCGGCCGATAAAGTTACGACGACTTTGGCCAAAAATACAAACCAACAAACCGCGTTTTGATTTGCAACCCTTAAAAAGCTCTAAGACAGCCACCGGAATAACCAGAGAAAAACCAAAAAGTGGGTGGAAAGTCGGTTTCGGGCAGCCGCTGCCGCTGCCACTGCCGCTGCCGCTGTCAAAGCCAAAGCCAAAGCCAAACTAGTTTTGCGGCAGCCCAACTCGACAACAACAGCAACGAGCAGCTTGCAGGGGTGGGGTTACGGCAGCGACAACCCCTTGTGAACGCGGGTTCGGCCCTTGCAAAAAAACAAAAAACAAAAGCAACAACAACAACAACAACAAGTACTATGCATATAAAAACGTCGAAGCGACGCGGCTGCATATTTCCAAGACGACGACGCCGCGACGCGCTCTCCGCTCTTTTGAGCCTTTCCAGGCTGGCGCTCTCAGTGCAGGTTGCGTATAAAAAATCAAGCAAAGAAAAGAAGCAAAAAATTGCAACAACAAAAAAAAAGAGTTGTCATGGAGCCAATTTCTGGAACGGGGCTTTCGGGCAGTGGCGCATCGAAGAGGGGTCGCTTCTAAAATTTTGTTCAGCCTCGTTTTTTGCAATGCTCGCTTAAATATATATCATATATTGTTATTATTATTGTATTTCTTAAATGTTTTCATGTTTTAATAACTTTTCTCATATATTTTGAATTGCTCGAATACAAAATTTGAGTAGTTTTTTCATTTAAAACGATGTACTTTGTTTTGAAGTTGAAGCTTTCTTTGAATGTTTACACCAAAAGTATTTCAAGATTTAATTAATTTTAATTTGAAATATTCACTGAGCATCGTGCGTTTCATAAAATATATAAAAAATAAATCAAATGAAAACGCATTGAAGATTATAAAATTATTTTTTTTTCAACCATTTTTAATTATACTTAAAAGTTAGAATTGGAATTGACACTCTTAGTTTAAGTTTAAATTAATATTCTTCGAGACATTGAAAGTAATTAGAATAGTGTTTCGAGCTCGCAAAATCGAAAAGTACATTGCATTCAAAAATAAGGAGTGTACTGTATATATATATATATATCATTTTTGAATTTACATTTTTTTTAATTTCTACGTTTATTTTGAGTATCGCAGTTATTGTAAAACCTAAAACAGATTTTTGTCATGTGGAATCATATTTTGTATTAGTTTAATAAATATTATTTGAATGTATCTTAGATTTTTTTCTCACTTCTCAGGAGTTCTTAAACCCCTTTTGCCAAGCGCCGCCTCTGGCTGTTAGTGTAAGATAAAAAAAGCCGTGTTCGACTGCAAGTGGCGCTCCATCAAGCACACATTCCACATGCAGTGCCAGCCCCTGCCCTACCCACACCCCCCATTGCCAGCCCACCCCACCCCACCCCAACCCCATTCGCAGCTCAGGCTGCCCTGCTAGTGTGCCCTGCAGAAGGCGCGGCATTTTGCATTTGGTCAGCGATTCGTAACAAATGGAATTTCACGCTGGCAAACGGCGGACGAGTTTTTCCATTTTGAATGCAAAACTGAAAACTTCAAAATGGCCGCCAATTATATGAAATTTGATATTTACTGAAACTCATTTCGTTGTGTATGTGAAATTTACAAATAAAACTGGTTCCTGTTCCTGTCAGTTATCGTAGATGTTGCGGATGTTGTTGCTCCTGTTGTTGTTGTTGTTGTTGTTGTTGCTGCTGCTGCTGATACTCTTACATAGGGCGCAATCGCATTAAGGGCCCATGGGCTGGGCTCAACGGATTTCGGCTTTAATCTTTATATTGTCTAAGCGCATATTTCGAGTGCCATCAGCAGGCAGGGAGGGTAGCGTGCCCTCGAGGAGTGTGGAATATGGAGTGTGCTCTAATATTAGCATCATTATTGCTAACAATATGTATCACATGACAAAAGCCGAAAGTTGCAATGAACTTAGCCTCCGGCTAAGCGCAGGGCAAGTCAAGAGAGGGTCGCTGACGGCAAGCTAAATGAAGACATGCACACAAATATACAAATAAATTTATGTATATATATATATATATATAGTTTAAGATATGTATGCAATTTATGTATATGTCGTGCTGAGAACTGTGGTATATATGTAGATATATATATATGTCTGGTGGTGGGAAAAACTTTGGCAATAGTTCTTAAAGTTTTTTTTATTCAAAATTAGAAACCTAATGAGGTTCTTTTGATCTACTTATTAATTTAATATATTTAAACAACTGATCACTCGGAAGTTCAAGAATTTCTTAATATGCGTACGATTAGCAAAAATGTGTATTACATTCGATTTTTCAATATGTTTGTCTTGATTCGTAAATCATTCAAAATATGATTACAATTTCCATATCTTAACCATATTTAGAAGAAGAAGGAGAGTATCTCATATCCCCCATTTAAAGCTAAAATAGAAAATACTTTTATCCATGTAAATGTTAGTCATAAATGAACTTCAACTCAAAACTCAACTAAATTCATCATATTTTTATATTCTTGCTGCAGCTCGTCAGATCTATTTTTATTTCTTTTACAGCTCATAAGATCCATTTATTATAACAATATCTTCTGTTTCTCTGTGTCCTTTAAATGCAAGATCACAAGCGCTGCGCCCTCCATTGTTTTTTTTTTTTTTTAATGTATTTATCCATATCTCATGCCCCAAATGACAGTGGAACAACAACAAACATTTGTATGTGTAACGATCTGCAGCTGTTAATTGTCGCGAGTCTCCTATGAGAAAGAGGCACGAGCAAAAAGCTATAGAGAATGCGACGCACGCACACACACACACACACACATACACATACACGTGGGCGCATTACATTCCATGAATTGGCTACAAAATGCATTTATATGTTTATTATATTGTTGGAATTTGTAAATACAAAACAAAATACAAATTGAGAGGCAGAGGAAGAGCATGCAGCAGCGAACTGTGCCGACGTCTTTGAGAGCCTCTCGCACACACGGCAGCATTGGCAGCTGGAAGCAGCGCGGCTGGAGGGGCAGGCACACCGTTGGCACAGCCAGCCAATGCTTGGGCGGCTGGCGCAAGCAGCGCAACACCAACACCAACACACACAGCAAGGCAGGCATATTACACAAACTTGTGGGCACAGTTGTCGATGTTGCGGTCCCTACGTGTGCTGGTGTGTGTTGTGGGAGTGTCAACGGCAGCTGCTGCCGCCGCCGCCGACGCCGCCTGCGAAGCGCGAGCCGTAAAATAATGCTCATCCTCAAACTCACCACAGCTCCTCAGCTGTGCGCTCAGACTCTCCAAGTAGCCACCCCAAAAATAAAAATATAAAAAACACTCAAAATAGAATTTTTCAATGGAACGGTGGCCGGCCAGTGGAAGTGTGGTGATGCGCTCACTCGCATAGCGAAGGGCACTTACTCACTTACTCACTCACTCACTCACTCAGTCGCGTACTTACTTGCTCGCTCGCTCAGTCACGCACGGGAGAGCTCATTCATGAAGAGCGCACACATTTAAATGCTGCCTCAATATATATGTGTATATTTTTTTGTTTTGTTGTTTGTTTTCTTTTTTTCGTTTGCAATACGGTGGTTGATCCTGGCAGCGCCAGCGACGGCAGCGGCAGTGACGTTAACGTTAACGCCAACGCTGACTGCGACAGTGACAGCGCGCGCCAACCAAAACAACAAACCACAATTCACTTACAAGCGACGTTCGCGGTCGCTGCCAACGCGTCGGCCGCAGTCGTCGCTGACGTCGCAGCATTTTTAAAAATGGCTCTCAATTGCGCGCTCCATCTTGGTGTTGTTGTTGGCGCTGTAACTTTTTCACTGCGCCGCTGGAAATTCGCTCGACCTTCTCGCAACGAGCTTTTAGTGTTGCCTAGTTAGTGGCGGCGTGTGCAGCTAGCGGGGCGCACGGAATTCAGCTACAGCTGCCGAAAACGCCGATCGCCCATGGGGCGGAGTCAGTAGCCATTTAACGGTTTGGGCCTCTCGCTCGCGCTCATCGATCACTGGAACGGGGCGCTGCCTTCCACTAAACGCTTGGCCGCCCCTCACTCAATGGACGGCGTGCGTCTATTTATAAACAACCCCTCAGCAAGCCCGATGATCGTGCCGTTGCGATCGCGTGTGCTCAGTGGTTGTGGCTCAAGGGGCGAGCGCTGATGCTTGCCACTGGTTGGCTGGCCTCAAATGCGGTGGCGCCCCCTACCCCAATTTCTATTCGATACTCTCTCTCTCTCCCTCTGTGTGTGTGTGTGCGCGTGTGCGCGTGAGGGTTGCGTCAGATCAGCTGCTGCTCAATTTCGTTACAGTTGCCTGCACTGCGTCCACGGGCCTCCACTCGGCTGGTTGCTTGCTGCGCTGCCGGCGATCATTTGCGAGAAATGAAAACGGTTAATTTTTGTTTAGTGGCAACGGGACTTAAAGCCCTGAGGTGTGCGGGTGGAAGCTTTAATGTGCTCATTTAGCTGGAAATGTGCTGATTTAGCTGCAACCAAGTGCATGGGAATGCTGGAAAGATAATGGAAACTGATCTATTCATGAATAAATCATTAAGCTGGAAACGTGTGGATTTAGCTGCATGGAAATGCCTTCAAAGGCGAGAGCTTTATTTTGCTGGAAAGATAATGGAAACTGATCTATTCATAAATAGATCATTTAGCTGGAAATGGCTTGATTTAGCTGCAGCTAAATGCATTGGAAAGCATTTAAAGGCGAGAGCCCTTGGAAAGCTAATAAAAATTGATCTATTCATAAAAGAATTGATCCATTAGTACAATTCTCTTGTATGGTTGTTCGATCAATTATGAACACAAAAATGTCATCTTGAAACGAAACAAAAGTCGGAATTAACTCGAAAAGTGCTGTAAAATCGAAACATTCACTTACAAGAATATCCTCTATGAGCTTATCTAATAAAAATAATTATCAAATTATTTATACACCACATCTTAAAATTGGAGCATGTTTTTTTTTATCAAAATCGTGTAGCTCTTAAAATTTGATGTGTGTTTTATATGTATTTATCATTCATTGATTAGCTGATTCTCAAAACTAAATTGTTTATGTAGGCGAGTGTAATCGGCGTTAACTGCAGGACACGATTACTCGGTAATGGCTGAGGCCGATCTGGGAAGGCGTTGCTGCCCGGGCCGGGCAACTCGCGGATCTGATGGCCTCTTGTGGGGCGGCTAATCGCCCAAAATATTTGTTGGGCGTGCTGGATAATCCGGGCGATTGACTTTCATAAGTAAAGGATTAGGCTAAGGGAATGCGGCGCTCTCGATCTGCGACCTGTGACCTGTGACCTGCATGCGGTTTGCTACCTGATTTAATTAGCATGCGACACCGCGTAGCAGTGGGTGGCTACCTGGGCGCAAGCTGATTTTTACCAGGGGGATGGCTGTGAAAAAACGATCATAAAAAAGGGTGGCCCAGCCGGCAGCTGTGTGGCCAGAACGTCAGCCTGGCCACAGGTAACACGGAGATTACATTTTTTCGCTGCTGATTTGGCCAACTGATCCTTTAGCGAGCCGCTAGCGTCCTGCGGCGCGTGCGCGATGCACGCGTGCAACGTGCAGCTTCTGTGCGATCTTGGAGATCAGCGGGTGCTGAATGAGCCGCGCAAATTGCCAGGGAAAACGACAGGAGAGCGCTGGCAGAATGCACACACGGACGCACACACGCACACAGGAGCCTTGCTAATTCCGTGGAAGACCCCGCAAATGGCAACGAAAACAATCAAAATCAAAGCCTTGCCTTGTTGCCGACCGATTGGCCGGATGCGTCCTTGTCGCACGCTACTTGCTAAACTGTGGCACCTACGCTGGCTGCCACCGCGCGTCCTTGCCAAGCTGCCTCGTTGCCTTCCAGCGCTCGATTGTCCTGCTTCTGCTTCTAGTTGTTGTTGTTGTTGTTGTTGTTGTTGTTGTTGTTGTTGTCACAGCAAGCGGGCGCACACGCATACGCAGCAGTCGCAGCAGCATTCGCTGTTGACGTTAACGTCTCAGTTGATTGGAAGTGTGCGTGTACTTTCCCGACGCTTCTCACCCTCGCCCTCACCCTCACCCTCACCCTCACCCGCGGCGAGGCGCGTTCTCGCGACATTTTGGTTGGCTCGAGCGACATCAGGACTCTGTCATGGCTCGCACTTAAGTTCTCCCCGCCTCCCCTCCTTTGCTAGAGGCTCCTCTGCCCTTGCTAGAGGCTCGCCAGTTGCCCCTCATTGTGGTTACGCTGCCATCCATTCGCTGCGTTCAGCTGCTTTCCTTGCACGCCCCCGCCCCTCCTCCGCCCACCTGTTCGCAGCCAGCACATTCTCTCCGTCCGTCTCCCTTGTCGTCTGTCGGTGTGCAGCATTTGTGGCCTCGTTTTAACTTGCTTGGTGCTCCGCAATTTTTTGGGCTGCCGCGAGTTTGATTTGTTGTCCTGGCACCTGGCAGAGGCGCCCGCATTTGCCTTTCTTAGGGGGGGCTACGACATGTTTGATTTTTTAATTTGATTTAAGCATGAGTTTTTACTCCTTCTGAATGATATTTGCGCGTTATTGAGTTAAGAACTAAGTGAATGGCTAGCAGGTCCTTGCATCCTTGCAAATCCTTGCAGCTTGATCAACTAGTTTTGTTGTTATATAATTGTTTATCCTTTCTGGATATTTACTTAATTCCTTCATACAGAATTCTTTGAAAATGTATTTATTTATTTAAACATTTGAAAACATAAAATATCGTTAGATTAATATCTAAATTTGGATTTTTTGTGTCGATTCGACAATAATTTCCCTAAAAATTGTGATTTTCCACACTTTCATTACATAATAAAACTATTTTATACCCTACAAAATGATCAAATTGTATGTTTACTCAAGATATTCCCGATATTTCTACGCTTCGCCTGACAAGGATCAGGCTAAATCACTTCCGAAATGTCAAGGATTAGAGCACGAATCAGTTAAGTTTTGCGGGATCAGCAGGCCAGGCACAAGCACACACTAATCTGACGATGATCCTTGAGACTTAAGGCGTGGGAAGGACGGATCCAACAGCTTCCATACTATGTTTGATAGTCGCCTGACGAGATCAGCTCCATTCGGGGCCAGGTCGACAACTCGGTGCATCCCCATTGGACGCCACTGGCAGCAACTTTCAGCTATATATATGCCGTTACTCGCTACCTGTGGCTCTAGCACACGGTGCGTAGCTTGGCCAGGTCCTGGCCCAGGACGACATTCATGGGGTGCCTAAACGCGCGCAGTTGGAACTGTTGCATGCTGATGTTAAAGTTGCGTGCGTAAAGAAACAAATTTTCCAGCCAGCGACCGCCCGTCGGGGCCAGGGACAGAGCAGAGCAGAGCGCAAGGCGAGAGAGAGAGAGAGAGAGAGAGAGAGAGAGATAGAGAGAGAAAGAGAGAGGGCGAGAGAGGGCGAGCGAGAGCGTGACAGAGAAAGAGCGCAAGAATAAGAGCAAGATGAGTTATTCCTTTGCGTTTTTTAGCTCTTCTTTTTTTTCTCATTTTGTTGTCGTTTTCCGCATGAGTTTTCATAAAACCCCACTGAGTGTTTTTTTTCTTCAGTTTTTTTTTACTGTTCGTCAATTTTTTTCTGCGCCCGCCTGCGCCTTTCCAATATGCTCAGAGAGCCGCCCCGCTCTTGCGATGCGCTCTCATGGCACATTTTTATTTCGCTTCCAACGATTTTTTGCCCTCTTCGCCTTTGGTCTTTATAATTTTTTTTTCGTTTGTCGGTTTGACCGCGCGTCCCTGGCCACAAGTAGCATGGCAACAACAACAGCAACAACAACAACAACAACAGCAGCAGCAGCAGCAACAACGCACGCCTCTTCCTCAGTCGCTGCTGCTGCTGACGCTGACGCTGTCGCTGCCGCTGCCTCAGTTGTCGACTTCCCTTATTTCTTGTTGCTGTTGCTGTTGCTGTTGTTGTTGTTGCTGGCCGTGTTTTCTGTGTGCGCGAGTGTATACCGCAATGGAAAAATGGGAAATTTTTACTGTGGTTGTTGTTGTGGCAATGGTGGTTGATACCTGCCCCGGTCACCACCGCCACCGCCGCCGGCAGCCGTTGCACCCTTAGCCCATACACGCACACACACACCGAGACAGACACACAGACACATGCACAATAGGTAAGCGAACGAGCCAACCAAACCACGCAGCGACGTCCTGAATTATTGCAGCCAGTGCGAGCGAGCGCGCAATATCGCCCCTGAGCAGTGCGAGCGAGTCCGAGAGCGAGCGCGCCAGTGCCGTCTTGCAGCGGCGCAGCAGCGACGTCGGCTGCGACAGCGACAGCAACGCATTCTACTTTAAATACTGGCAACGATCGCAGTTGAGAAACAGTTCACACAGCGACTTTAACGTGTCGAGAACGCAGCCAGAAAAGAAGCGAGCGAGAGCAGAGCACAATTTCGCCGCGTTTTCAAAAGTGAAGCGAAACGAGCAACTGTAACTGTAAACTCGCAGGCAACAGCGAAATTGACAAAAAAAAAAAACACTATAATAGAAATAAACTCAACAATATTTATTCAAAACGAAAAGACTTGCAACAACAATTTTTTTGCGTGTATCTTGAGTGCGAAAGAAAGAAAAGCGTGAAAAGCAGCGGCACTGCCAGCTAGCTAGCTTTTACCACAAATCGAACGTTGTTTTTTTTTTTTTTTTGCTTTGGTGAAGTGCAACAAGGATTACTAAAACCAACTCGGATTACGAACAGCAGCAGCAGCAGCAACGACTACTATTTTTTTGAGCACGTAAAATATAAACACACACACACACACATACATTTGGAAAATGCATTTGCCCGCTGGACCTACACTGGTGGCCAATACGGCCGCCCACACGCAGGTCCTGGCCGCAGCAGCAGCAGCAGCGGCGGCGGCGGCGGCTGCCACGAATGTTAGCCAAGGCAACATAAGCACACACTCGGCCAGCAGCACGGGCAGCTCCACGCCGGACAACAGCAGCAGCAACAACAACAACAACAGCAGCAGCAGCAACAACAACAATAATAATAGCGGCAGCAGCAGCAACAACAACAACAACAACTCCAACTCAAACGCGGCGAATCTGGCGAAAATGCCAAGCTCCATGACAGACATGTTCGCCAGCCTGCACGAGATGCTGCAGGAATATCACGGCGAATTGGCGCAAACCGGCTCGCCGTCGATCCTGTGCAGCGCGCTGCCCAATCACTGGCGCTCCAACAAATCGCTGCCGGGCGCCTTCAAGGTGATCGCCCTGGACGATGTGCCCGATGGCACCCTCGTCTCGATCAAGTGCGGCAACGACGAGAACTATTGCGGCGAGCTGCGCAACTGCACCACCACGATGAAGAATCAGGTGGCCAAGTTCAATGATCTGCGCTTCGTGGGCCGCTCCGGTCGCGGCAAGTCCTTCACGCTGACCATCACCATTGCCACCTATCCGGTCCAGATAGCCAGCTACAGCAAGGCCATCAAAGTAACGGTCGACGGGCCGCGGGAGCCAAGAAGTAAGCAAAGTGAGTTTTTTAGTTTCCATTACGCTTTTCTGTTCGAATCTCCCTCACCCCCACCAACCCATCCATCCAATCCTGCCCGGGATAACAAGTGCCCAGTTCAACCAAGTTTTTGAAGCATTTTTGCATTTCTGCATTTACTTTTTATTAATTTTACTAATTTTGTGCGCTTTGCTTTTGCTTGTTGTTGCTTTTTAGGCTATGGCTATCCACATCCCGGCGCCTTCAATCCGTTCATGCTGAATCCGGCGTGGCTGGACGCCGCCTATATGACCTACGGCTATGCGGACTATTTCCGCCATCAGCAGGCGGCCGCCGCTGCAGTGCATCATCCGGCGCTGTCCAAGGCAGCCACCTCGCCCAATGGCAGCGCCAGCGGCGTCGTTTCGCCCGGAACTGCGGCTGCTGGAGCCGCTGTGCCCGCCGCCGCTGCCGCCGATTATCCGCCGCCGCCGTCGTCTGTGGGTGTGAGTGTGGGCGCTGTGGCACCCGGTTCCATGATGCCCTCGCCGCCGGGCGGCCCGCCAGCGTCAGCTTATGCCATGCCGCAGTTCCCGTTCAACCATGTGGCCGCCGCTGCTGCGGCCGCCGCGCATCAGAATCAAAAGTCCACGCCGCACGCATTTCATCCGTATAATTTTGCGGCCGCGGCGGGTTTGCGGGCGCGCAATGCGGCCGCCGCTGCACTGCATCATGGTGGCCTGAGCGCCGCGGAAGCGGCGCACATGAGTCCCGCCTCGTCGCGCCCATCGAGCTCCTCGCCAACGCCAACGCCCACTTCCATGTCCCATGTGCTGCTCAAGCTGAACACCTCGATCGAGACGAGCTCCATACACGAACAATCCGCCTCGGATGCGGACTCCGACGACGAGCAGATCGATGTGGTCAAATCCGAGTACGAGCTGGATAAGTCCATCGATTCCACGCGCAGCTCACCCACCCACCAGATCTCTGTGCCGCTCCGTATGCGCTGCGATCTCAAAGCTCCCTCCGCCCTGAAGCCGCTCTACCACGAGACGTCCGCCGCGGCGGCGGCAGCGGCGGCAGTGGCTGCGCCTCGCCAGGCTTCGCCGGAGACAACGCTGCCGGCGGCAACAAAGCTGAAGAACGCCGTCGTGCAGCAGAAGACTGTCTGGCGGCCCTACTAAGCAGCACACACACACACACAGCACACACACACACACACAGAGTGATATGGAGCAGCAAGCAGGCAGAAAGCAGGCGCAGAGCGGCAGCAACATTGTGATATAGTCATATAAGTTAGACACGTCCACAGCAGAGCACAGCACAAACAAAAAAGAACAAACACGACTCCGGCCGGCAAACGGAGCGGAGCAGGAGTAGGAGGAGGAGGAGGAGCAGGAGGAGGCGGGGCGGGACAGAAGGACTGCCAGGAGCTAGGCTAAAGGATATACGCATGCTTGGTTTTGGTGCGGCCGAGCTCACTCGAAGTTTTATGCTCGATTCATAAAATCGTGCGTCGAGTTCGTTACGCACACACACAACACACACACGAGCACACACACACTCCAATCCGACTGGAAGAAAAGTATATGCCAAAAGCCCTCCTGGATTTCGCTCGATCGCCACGCGGCGAACGTCAAGGAAACTATTTAGACCTAAACGCCTCGCCCCCCCACACCCCCCACCCGCCCACAACCAAAACACAAAACCAAAAAAAAAAATTTAGTTCAATTTTATGATTTCCCCTTTTTTTTAACAAGCACAAACACGTATATATATATAACTATTTTTTTTTTTTTAATTTTTATTTCTCTCCAAACAAAACTTTGTCTTCGTAGGGTAAACGCAAAAGAAGTTCCCATAAAATCTCGTAGTTTACTAAATCAAACAATTTTCATTTTTCTTGTAAATAGCGTGCGTTAAATATCACACGCACATATATATATATATACTATATATATAGAGATATTTTTTTTTTTTAACATGCGAATTTAGCTATTGATAATGTTTAAGTTTCTAGCCATGTAAGAAGAGAGCAAAACAATTTTTTTTGTATAGCTTTAAGTTTTAGCGCGAAAAAATGAACACAAACGAATTTCAGAAACCAAATAAAAAGAAAACAAATGAACAAAACAAATAACGAATTTAACTTGTGTTGTCTTTTAAAATATAACTATCGAGAATAACCAGACTGATGTTCCGATATGGGGGCAAACCAAACGTTATTTTGCGAATTCCCCAAGTTTCCAGTGCCACGTATCTATGCCGAACACCCTAGATAATCGGTCCCATTCCGCTTAACTCTCAAGCACCCGAGTGTCTTTGTGGTCTGGTCCAAGGCACCGCCACATGATTAGACAAATAGTGCCTAATCGGTAGCTGCTCCCAACAGCCCGCGATTAGATAGTATTTAATATTAACGAAGTAGCCCCAACGGCATTTGAATCAACTTTCGAGAATCGACGACAGACATAAATCTATCTTTCTCAATCACAGTCAATTCTCGGACAGCAGAACAGCTAGGAATTATATTGGATCTATTTATATATATATAAATAGCTTGTGCTCTATAGATTATATTTATAGATTTAGTGCCTTATATTAACATTTCATTTAACATTTTAGATCGTAGAGACATTAGAAGCTTTAACTCGTTCCACTGCATTTGCTTGCATGCCCTGTTCACAGCGTTAAAGCGGGCATATTGCTTTTGCGCTGTTTCTGCCGTCGCTATTTCAAAGTCTGTAAGACTTGGGCTTACAGCTGGAATACTCAAATTAATGCAGGCTTGCAAACCAAGATAAAAAGTTTCTTGACTTTTACCTAGTCCAAGCCGATAACTCCCAAGGTCACAGTTCGACAGTCACAAGTCGAGTTCTAGTTTTAAACGCACCAATCCAAACAATGCTTGTGCAGGGTGCAGGGTATTGCACAGTCGCCTTCACCCGCCTGCGAATTGTGTCCACATTTCTTAAGCCTTGTACAAGTGTTGCTACTCTTCTTCTTCTCACGCATGCTGACAACCTTTTTAGGTCCGGCGAAGGACATTGGGCAACCGCAGTGCGGACAATGCGAATCGATAATGGCAATTAAAACGCATAATTAGAGATTATGAGGCGTGGAACTGGACTTGGTCCTGGTCCTTGTCCTGGTTCCCGTGCAGCAATGGCTGAGGACCCGAGTACTGGTGGTCCTGTTGGTCCTGTTGGTCGCCCAGTGTCAGATCGGCATGTGTCCATTTAATGCATTTGTAGCATTAATTAGCATAACAACCTCAATTTTGGCACTGCGGCGTTGTTCAAGGACAACGCAGCTGTGCACTCGCACCAGACGCGGCCATTAACCGCACCGAGAGTGTCAAAAAAAGGATCTTTAAAGAACTAAGAGATATTTCAGCTGGGCAGATATTTCAATTAGCCATAGCTATTGCCCGTTGACAGGCACATAACCTTGCGTAAAATTGGTAATGCGACAGTTTTCCGCATTTCATTCTGTTTTACTCTGTTCCCAGGCGTTAAACGGGTATGCTGGATCCGTCTGTCCGAGTGCCCGACTTGGTATAGGCCTGAGCTTAAGTATATGAATTTCCAGGGTATAAATATGGCTTGCGAATATGTGCATAAACTAGAAAATCGAACTCAAAGTTGACTTGCTTCTGGCTTTGAGGGGCCTTAAGATGCCCAGACTTCTATACACTTACAGTTGAGTTGTATAACTTAACTATACGAAATTCCAGGGTATAAATATTGCATTCAGATACATGTTTGTGCATTAGCTAAAAATCAATCAAGGTTCTGCCTCAACAATATTATATATGAAATTATTGTTCACGCCAAATAATGAATATCTCTTAAATATGTAACCAAACAAAGAGCATGTATGTGGAATGTAATTTACATATAAGTAGACTATTTGAATTCCCTTTTTTAATAGAGCATGCACATCCCATGGACTGTCCGTTCCGTTCGCGCCAGCAAATCCTCGCCAGCAGCCGAGTTCGCCTGGGCCTCTGATCTCTGATCTGAACGGGAGTCCATTTCGAAACGAAATTTGAAAATGTGTTTACCGCGCATATTTCGCATTTAATCAATGCAAAATTTGCATTTTCACAATGCTTTTTAAACTTTTCTGCATGGTTTTTCCCAGCTGCCCAACTAACGGGGGTTTCGGCTCTGTATTGGGCAGGGCTTGGGGTCCCGATTCGGTTTTCGATACATAGCCTCCGCTTGTTCTCCATTTTTTTGTTTTTTTTTTTTTATATTTCGCGGCAATTTGGTCGTGCGTTAAAATTTTGTTGTTGTGTTCTGGTGCCATTGCATAGGGTATTATAATTTTGTCATGCTGTTTGCAAAGCATGAAAGCAGGCATATCCGACTTCATTAACATTATATATTCTTGATTAGCATTAACAGACGAGTCGACGTCTGTCTGATTCTATGCAGTCATTGTCATGCTGCTTCGCAAATGTTCATCCCTCTTTAGTACATATATGAGGATCGGCAGGATCAGACCATTAGGAATGATTGTTCTAACAATAAAATTCCTGTGTGAAAAACAATTAGTATTTCGAGATATCTTGACTAAGCTTGGCATTTGAAGGTTTCTCTATGTCTTATCTATCTTACACATTGAGCACAATTGATCAATATATATTTTTTATAGAAAAACTGTTTTCAAGGTATTTTAAACTAAGCTTAGAACTTACGAGTTCCAGCAAGCTCCTTATGGGTAGGTAAGGTCCTGTAAGCATCGAGCTACTATATCATATAATTTTATATGAAAAATGGCAGAAAAAAGAATTTGTGTTTAAGAAAGAAAATATGTTTAAGTGTATTTAATCTTCGGTGTGGCGCAGTTAGTTGTTCTTTTTCTTGTTTTTCTTTCTTTTGTTGTAAAATGCGCCGCATGGAAAACTATTTGACTATTTAGCATTGGTTGTCGCTGTTGTTCATGTTCTTGTTTTTGTTGTTCTTGTTTTTGTTGTTGTTGTTGTTGATCTTGTTGTAGTTGTTGTTCGGTCGCCGCCGCAACTGAGGTTGACTGTGTGATTGTTGGCGGCGGTAAGCGAAAAACTGCGAAAGTCAAAAAAGCCTACGCGCCCGACCAACCTCCACACAACCATACACACACGCACACACACGCACACACACACGCACATTGAGCGAGAGATGCATGTGGAGATACATTAACAGATACAAATATTTTCGTATTGAGATACACAAAACCGCGCGACGCAACGCGACGTGCAACAAAACGAACGAAACGAAAAATAAAGAAAATCAACTGAATGTATATAAAAATGGCCAAGCATTGCAATGGAAAATGGTTGGCCAGAAATTACAAAGAGCGCATCAGTGGAAATTGGCGAAAGTATGGTCGGAGGTGAAATGCGCGAACGAAGCAGAGGACCCCTCCCCCACTCTCACCACCCTCGCCACTTGCAGCCCCCTTCCACAACACATCAGCTATACAAATTACAAACGAAATGAGAGAGTTTTCGGGCGCCGGGCATTGGAAAATGAATTGCAAGCGCACCCTAGCAAGAGGCTACATTAGCTATTAGGTAAGCTTTAACCTTTGCGTTTGCTAAAGTCAATGTTTGGGCCTTTGGTTGGATCCGAAATGCGCGCCGGACTTGGCTTAAGAATTCGAGATTTTTTTTTTATCGAAGCTTTATTTCATATATAAAGGGCAGATCTTCATAATTTATAGATTTCTTAGGTTAACTAGAATCTTTTTAGCGCAACCTTCAACTTAAATATATAGACTATATACTATATAATAGAGTGTCATTTTTAAGAGTTTCCATTTTCCAAAATCGATTTAACAGTCACAATTTGACACATCTGGCAACCTTATGTAGGCATATATAATCGAATATCAACTACACAGAAACTCTCATGATCGGAATGAAATACTTAAATATATATATATATATAAAAGGCTTAAGTGCGTATTAGTGACATCTCAAATAATTGTTTAGTTGTTCATAAAGTTCATCTCAGGTCATTTCGCATATCTGTCAGCTGAAGCTGTTGCATATACCATTATCAAAAATAAGTATATACAATTATTTGGTAGAGCATCAAGTATTCGGCTTGTTGCACCATTAAAGGGCATTTGCAATTTTGTTTAATTTTTTGCATTTTTGGTTTGAATTTTTCCTTATTTAGCGCTAATGAAATGCGACTGGCGACGCTGATTGCATGTGGCCTAGTCCTGCCCCCCACTCCGTGTGCACCCGCACCCGCACC
Source organism: Drosophila novamexicana (assembly GCF_003285875.2). Classification (NCBI taxonomy): domain Eukaryota; kingdom Metazoa; phylum Arthropoda; class Insecta; order Diptera; family Drosophilidae; genus Drosophila; species Drosophila novamexicana. Next base: position 1,224,949 of record NW_020824828.1, on the reverse strand, counting down.
CGCCGACCCGGCACATCCTCACCTACGCAGCAGAGAGAAGTGTATTTTGGCCGCATGTCACGCAAGCGAAGTCAATTGTGTGGGCAACATTAAAGCTGTCCGGTTTACAATTTAAATGCCAATGTTGGCGATTTGTTACTTGTCACCCGGCGACACACAATGTCTCATAAGAGGGAAAACAGGAACAAAGGCGTTGGGGGAGAGGAGCGGCGGGGTGGGCGGACTAGAGGACCACTACATGTGGGTGGCTCTATTGGGCTGCCCATGGGCTCGCGGTTACCCCTTGGGGTTGGTCATTCTTAATCATTAACTGCGTGTCTTGTATTTCTAATGCGCTTAGTTTGGTTTAAAAACGCACGAGACCAGCAAATTAGTCGCTCGAATGTGGGTGTGCGGTTGTGTGTGTGTGTGTGTGTGTGTGTACGTATGGAAGAGGCGCCGTAATCCGCAATAGCTGAGATTTGCTCCTCCATAGCTTAGCTGCGGAGCGGATATCGATATCGATGCGACTAGCTGTTAAATCGCAAAAATCCAAAACAAGCCTCAAGCCTCCGCCCCAAAGGTTTTCCCATTCACTGCCATTTCCGCACATCGCAGAAGAACTCAACGTCAACCCTCTGAACTGGCCCTAAAGCTTCACTTAATTTTGTAAATTAGAGTGCTGCACAAAATATTTCACGGTAATTAAATGACATTCAATTTTAGCAAAAGGCAGGCGTAAAGTACATTTTCAAGGAATCGAAGCGCAAAACGAATACCGATTTTCAAATGCCCTAAAAAATGCGAAGAAAATCGAAGAATTGATAGTTTTTGAATACAAATATAGGCACAACCTTTAAGATTGTCTAGCTTTGGATTTGAACCGTTATTCTGCTCGTTAATTTTTCCAAAGAGCTCGCGGAAAATGTCTTCGAATCGTTGTTTGTTTTCTTTTCAATCAAATAAAATATTTTTTTTGCTGACGCTCGTGATGTTTAGCTTAATATTAAAAAAAATATATTTTCTTATTGCTATAAAAAGAAATGATATATTTTTATAATGTATCCTTCAGAATTAATCATAATATTCTTTCCACATACATATTGACAATGATTTTTTTTTGTTAACAATTATTTTTGATAGCAGAAAATGCCTTGTTTTGTCATATATTAAAATCTGCTGGCATCGTTTATTGACTAAATAAATATTTATATTATTTACAAATATTTACATACAAACGAAAATGAAATGTGGCATGCAACAAAGCCGCAAAAGCTGGCTTTGATTAAAAAACTGTTAATTAAACTGGAATTGAGCTGTTATTAGCCGAGCTGAACTGTTGAGCAGCCAACTTAATTACACACTCGGCATGCCTCGTCAGAAAGTTGGCAGCGCGCAGCTCGCCGCGATTTGGAGGCAAGTGTGGCAAGAGGACAACGAAACTTTCAGCTCGAACCCTTTGGCTGCTGTCGCTTTGTTCATTGTCAGCTTTGAGTTTTGTCAAACGATTGATTTACTGACTGACTGATGGACTGACTGACCGACGGACTGACTGACTGACTGACGGACTGATTGATTGACAGAGCGTCTTTGTTGCTCGGACTCTGTTGCTGCTTCTGCTGCCCCAGCTTGCCCATTCAGCTTGTCGTCCTTGTCGTTGTTGTTGTTGTTGTCCTTGTTGACGCGCGACCGCATTTAATTTTTATTGAATTTATTAAGTGATTAAAAAGTTGTCAATATCAACGAGTCAGCATTGTTGTTGCCGCTGCCGTTGCTTGCTTTTGTTTGCCACATTGTCACAACAATAAACATCTGTGTTGCTGTTGTTGTTGTTGTTGTTGCTGTTATTGCTGTTGTTGCTGCTGGCTGGTGTTGCCGCTTGTGCTGCAGTGTCCACTTTAATCCTTGCTGTGGTTGCAAAAAACGCTGCCTCGACGCTGCTCTCTCTTTATGGACCCTGTGTAGAGATCGCTTTTTCAATATTTTCCAACAGCTTTTTGCTGCAAATTTATTAATGCCAAACTGTGCGTGTGTATGTGTATGTGTGTGACTGTGTGTGTGACTGTGTGTGTGAGTGTGACCTTTGTGGTTGCTGTGGATTATGCGGTTGGCTCACTTGTTGCAGATTGCAGCCCAGCCACTGCGGCAATTCATTTGCCACAGTGTTGCAGCAAGCCCAGAGAAGCGTTGCCTACCTGTGACTACATGCGCCGCATGTCCTCCGACAATTAGGCTGTAAAATCTGCGCGTCCTTGGACTTAATTGCGCGTCCCGAAACCCAGTTAACAGTTTGCAACGGCTTCGGTCCTTAGCTAGTTGCACTTGGCACCACCTTCGACGATAAATGCATCAAGATTTACGATTCTCCTGTGAGCTGGGCATTCAGGTCGACGCAGTCCGTAACTCGTCTGGCAAAAGGCTGTTCCATTGGGAGTGTGTGAGTGTGAGTGAGTGTGCATATGGAATACCCTACGTTTAGCCAAGCTTCGCGCCACATGGCATGCTAGAAGTTTAGCTGAATGCCTTTCTGCTTAATCAAAATAATTTCACTAAGTAAATACAACAACAAATGGTGTCGGAGATGCCAAGTTCTGCATTTCATATATATTTAAACGATTCAAAAAAATACAGGGTACTAATGTTAATTTTTTGCTTTGAGCAAAATTACAAAAAATAGTACTTTTTTTTATTATGTTCTTTTTCTAGTCTAGTCAAAGCCTTGGGTATGTCGAAATTTGAAGAATTTAAAGAACATAAGAATTCTTCATGTATTTTAAGCTTGATCGTTTTTCTCTGAATACGACTTTTCTATACAGTAAATGCATCAAGTCATAGTTTTTCAAAAACTGTACTCCGCAAAGAATGCAAAATTTAACACGAATAACACTTGATTGTCATTTTCTTTTTATTCTCATGCCAAAGGCTAAGACTTCATTTCAAGACTCTACTTCGAAATCTGCTACAAAAACAGTTTTTATAATTTTCCATTTTTGCAATCATCTTCTGATTAGTTTTTTTTTAATATCTAAATTTCATCAATTCACATAAAAACCGAAATTTTAAGTGGAAATTATTTTTTATTTTTATCCCCTGTACTTTGGCTAAAATACTTGCTATTGATTGCTTGGTTTTCTTTTTTAAATTTCCAGATTTTCTTTAAGTGCAAACTGTTGCATAAACTTGACGAGGTCTGCTGAACACGATAACGCACTAAGGTGTTATTAATTTAGCTGGCTGTCAACGTCAACTCGTTGCTCTCGTTTACTAAAGAGAAACTAGGGAATAGCATCTACCCGAAGTGGGAATGCCGTGTGGATAGATGCTGTGCTCCCAACTGTGACCGACAGAGTTCAGAGTTGTTCGCTCGCTGATAAATTTTTGGCCAATTCGTTAAAACCCATTGCGCCATTGTGTAACAAACCAATTAGCAATCAAAATGAACTAACACGCTGCTCCGTAGCTCTGTGTGCTTTCCACCCCAACCACCAGCCGCCCCATTGCTGCTCACACGACCACACCCCCAGCCAGCCCCTGCCCCCATCGCGCTGTGCTCTGCTGCCACAGAACATCCAATTCATGCAGTCATTTCGGATGTGGAGCAATGCGCACTGTTGACATGTCGTCGGCGAATTATGGCAGAAGCTGTCTACTGCCAAATAGCTAGGGTAACGATTCTCTACTCTCCTCCATGGCTCCTCGCTCCTCGCTCCTGCCCTCCTCCGCTCGTCACCCTGTCGCCTCATAGCCTCTTTAGTCCATACAACCCTCGCTCAAAGTCAATAGCAACCAAAAAGCGAGCTAACATTTTACGTTAAGAGTTAAATTTTGTGAATTCACAATTCGCAAGATGGCAAAACCAATATGGAGCCTGACTATGGCTGCCCAGATGGTTGGGTGGGTGGGTGGTGGGTGGGTGGCACCGGGTTGGTTTGTGGGGAATATGCTCGGGCTAAGGAGCAGGGGCTGCGTGTTGGTATTGGGCATGCCACGGTAGCCATGTTAACAAGCAGAAATCATGACAACGTTGATGGCACTTGATGGGTCCTGACCCAGCGCCTGCCCCTGCTCCTGCTCCTGCCAATCGCCATCACTTGGCTGCTTGTTGCGCGCTCAGTTCATTAGGAGACGACTGCAAAAAAAAAAACAAAAGGCAACGAAATTCTCGGAGAATGGAGTCCAGGCAACAGGCTCCAGAGATTGGGCCAACTGCAAGGGATCTGCTGATGCTGCTGCTGTTGGCTGAAGTCAGCTTTCGCCCTCACTGATTGCACTTATTAGTGACATGCCACCTGGCCCGTTGCTGCAACAGCATTAGGGGGCGGAGTTGGCAGTTTAAATGTTGAAGCATTACATTTTTAATTTGATGGATCAACAGAATAAACGAATCGTAAGCGAGGCAACGTCGAGCACCAAGGTAATTGGGAATTGGTTTTGGCTTGGGTTTGGGTTTGGGTTTTACGGGATTCGGTTACGGTTTGCCTTTCTGTTTGGCTTGCCAGAGTTCTGAATTTTGTCAGTGGGCTGCACCTGGAACCTGCTGCTGATTGTCACAGTTCATATGGATATGATTGCGTCTCTGTGTGTGTGTGAGCCTGGGTGTCATATTTGCGGAGATTTTTGGCAGGCAATGCTGGTGAGGTGAATGTTGTGGCTTTCTGATATGCATACGAGATATGCTACGATATGCTTCGAATGAAGAATGCCAGCTCTTCGAGTTACAGGCAACACTTGCATGGAGCGCAAATTCTGGCATTGGCCAACTGAGAACATTGGCCTTTGGGTATAGTTTTCTGTAATCCGTTCTATGCATTTGAGTGAACAATTTGTAAGGTCCAGCTTGCTGTCCGCCTGCTCGTTGGGCCGTCTATATGTTTGCTACTGAAGCTGTAGACGAGCCAACTCCCTGTCCTTGGGCCCGGTTCACGGTTCACGGCTCTCAGCTGTTTCACTTGCTTAAGTTGAGCTTTTGGTTGCAATCTTTGACAGATATATTCTCAATTCCAATTAAACAGTTCTATTTTTAATTTACAATTGCCCGTTGTACTGAAAATATTGCAAGTCGTAGATATTTTCATATACGAAATGCGGGCTACATTAGATATTAGTGGGATTTAACCAATAATTGGGGTCAAAATAATAATATTTTTTTTAAAAAAATTTTTGGTTGATTTAAAGAAAAGTATATTGAAAAATTGTGCTCAATGCGGCTCGTCTATATCCGGGCTAGATAAAGCTTTAATAGAGACCGAGCTCCATTTTAGGACAAGAGCCTGAGGTTACAGTCTTACTTACATAAATTATTTCGACGGCTTTGCGCTGTTTTTGCACCGTGAACAGAGTATTGCGCAGTCGGTTGTGCCTGACTGCATCTTTCTTTATTGACTGATTCTTTTTACCTTATTGATTGATTAACTGGATTTTTCCTCACGTATGAGAAGGCATATTATTCGAGACGTGCTCAATAATCCCCCATTTGGATGGCGCTCAAGATGGTTTAGATTTTTGGATCTCTTGTTAATATCACTTATTTTTCTCTTTCGCCTAACTACTTATCCTCATTGTACTCCTCATACTCTCTCTCTCTTTCTCTCTGTTCATCTATTACTTTTACTAGCTCTTTTGCTATTTTTTATGCTGCTATCGCTGTTTCTTTCTCTTTGCATCGACGACTTGCGCTCTTTCTCTTGTTCTCTCTCTCTCTCTCTCTCTCTCTCCCTCTCTCTCTCTCTCTTGTTTCCTTTGTCTCACTCCTCGCATAATTTTTATTAATTGCTCGCCCTACTACTTTCTGCCTCATATTATAACTATATTCATATCGCTCGCTCTCGCATTCCCTCTACCTGTCTCTCTCACTCTGACTCTCTCTTTCTCAAGATAACCATAGCGATTAACCAATAATTGATTCCACCGGCTCTCATATAGTATAGCACATCTCAGACTGCCGACAGTTCAGGATTTTTAACTTTTACTTTTACCTTATGGCTGGCATCTCAATTGCCGGGCAGCTTTTGGGCTGCGATTGTGGCGCCTCATCTTGCCCAAAGCGTGGCAGCTGCTTTGATGGGCAGTTAAGCTGGCAGCGCTTGGCCCAATCGACCCGCGGCCCGCCCCATGGCCATTAATCATGTCATGTAATGCCGCCATAAATCCAACAACAATTTCAGAGCCCCTGGCCAGGCCCTGGCTGGGCCACCGGCCCCAAGCATTCTGTTGCTGCATTTTATTAAATGGCCAAATGAAAAGTCGCGCTTATTGTCTGCCATGCGATGCACCGCACAATGGAGCCCAGCACCAGAGGAGTTCTCTGAAAGTCTGGGCGTTGTTTGTGGGCTGAGTGGGTGGGCTTGTTGCATATTTGCGGCGCGCATTAAATTTGGCTGACAACGGCGCATGAAACATGGCCATCAATATGGCCACGTCAATGCAGCTCTGCGTGTGTGCGTTTGTGTGCGTGTGTACGTGTGTTTGACTGTGGGCGTACATGCAAACGCAATATGGCGACCGCAATGCTTCGGCATTGCCATCGATGCCTGGCAAAAAAGGCAGCCCAGGCAAACAGGCGACAAAACAAAAACGCGGGCAACATGGGGCGCCCGCCCCGGCCACCGCCCCCGCTCTCCTTTTAGCCATAATGCCGCAACAACAACAACAAACACCAGCAAAAACAAGGCCAGCCAAAAATCAATTGAGTGCTAAAACCAGCCACAGCAACAACAACAATAACAACAACAACAAGTGCCATTGTCGTTAACGCTCGGATAGCAAAATAAAATGGCAGTACTTGTCCAGCATTTTTCAGCGCATCCTTAAAGCAATTTGGAATTGTTGGTTTTATTCTTCTTTTTTTTTTTGGCGGGGCGTGAATCACGAGAAACGCATAAATTGTGCACAGAAAACTCTGCAAAGCCTGTGTCTGCAGCTGTAACAAATAATATGCCGAATGTTCTCAGCTCTGCAGGATTTATGGAAATATTTTATAGCGCAATTCACTTGCACTTTTGTCACGCCCTCTGGAATGCTGCCTAAAATCTTCTTCAAAGATCGAGCCTCATCATGCATATTATTGATCCTCAACAGTTTAAGACACACTAACTTAAGTCGGGAGTTACCCTGAACTGCACAGTGGGGCAATTAGATGGAAAGGTTTCAAATTGAGATAACATTCCAATTTGTAAATGGATTTGTATTTGGATAGAAGTTGAATTGTGTATATATTTATATTTATATATTCATAAGACTACATAATAATATGTGTATGTGTATTTATTTAATAATATTTTACGTTGTTCATTTAATTTAGTTTAATTTTGCTCAATTGAAAATTCAAGGAAAAAGTGTATATACCCAACTATAAAGCCCCAGCAGTCAGTGCTTAGTTGAAACTTGAGTTAGACATGCCTTTGAAGTGCAGTATCAATATCAATATCAAATTATAGCCAATTGCAATTGATTATAATAATACAATTAATAACAAAAATAATAATATTTGGAATGTTAAAGAAAATAATAATAATAGGTATTAATAAATAATGATAATAATAATAATAATATTTATATTATTAAATATGAATAACCATCAAAATTAGAATTTAAATTCGTAAATATTTAATTTGCACATGTGAAGTGTAAACTGTGAAGTGGGCATATTAGCTGCACTTCATTTGATAGGCAGGTGTGCTTTTTGTCTATAACAAAGTGTAGGCATGCTGGCAACCACGAGCCTCTTCCCCACCCCCACAACCACCCCCTCACACAATGCTGATTCTGCTGCTGCTATTGTTGTTGTTGCTGTTGACTGACAGGCAGCGGCTAATGCACTTTTGCAACCGCAGCAACGTCGGCAACTTGAAGCCGTCAAATAAATTGTCAAAAAAATGCAATGTTGGTCGGTGTGTGGGGCGGGGCGGGGCGAGGCGGGGGCTGGTGCTGGTCGGGGTTCGAAGTGGAGGCGTAGGCGGATCAGAGGTGAAATACAATCGCAATGGCCAGAGATTGCAGGGCAAACTTTTTATGGCCCACACTTCGTATGCGCAATGTGCGAGCTGGTTAAGGAGTGAGAGGTAGCCCCCCTTTTCCCCCCGCTATCCACAAAGCAAGCCAAAAAGAAAGCACTGTAACGGCGAATGAATGTCACTGCGAACACGATGCGACATGTGCACTTTATGGCGGCCAAGCGATGGACGCTATTGCCACAGAATGAAGTAAGGGGGCCTGTGGTGGTGGTGCAAGGGGAGGGGGGGAGCGGGTGTAGTTGCATGGCGTATGGCAACTGCTACGAGCCATGAAGCGACAAAATCAAATTGCGTTGCAACTGATTGCGCATTGGCTGATGGGTCGGACGGGTGTCTGGGGGGGGCTTGAGTTGAACGCTGTTGGCGGAGGGGGCGTGGCGCGACTGCCTGTCAAGCACGGCGGCAGCTGTCACTTGGACAGTTGTACGAGGAGCGCGTCGTGGAAAAAGGCACAAAACAAACGAGTGAAATGAAGCAACACTAACAACAAACAGCCACAGCAACAACAATAAGGGTTGGAGCAGGGGCAGCAGACGCGACATAACGATAGGCATTGGGGGGTCAGGGGCTGTGAGCCGTGGGCAGTGGACACGGGCAGCGGGGTCAGTCAGCGTGCAGTTGCAATTTGGCAGACAAGCAACTGTATTTGTTTTTTGTTGTTTTTATTGTTTCATTTTCGTTTTTTCCCCAGCCACTCTCTTGATTTCTTCTGTTTGGGGTCTGAGACTTAACAAAAATGCAGTAGCTGCAGCTAGATGTATGGGGCGGCGGGGAGTAGATTGGTCCAGTGGTTGGGCTTGCCGACTGCCTTTGAGTCTCTGGTCACTCAGCTGGAAAATCAAGTCAAATTATGGTCAAACACACAAAGCATCCAACATTTGGCTAATTGCTAGCCAAACACGCCTGGTGGCACGCTGATGAGCCACTTGCCACAGACTGCGGCAAGAAGAAAGTTCTTTGGCCCGATTGAGTGTCATTTGTATTGCACGAAACAAGCTTGTGTATTTTGCCTGCCAAGTGCGGTAAATAAGTTTAACGGGCCAAAACACGTGGCGTATACGCAATGTGTTAGTGAAGTGGCTTGAAAGTTTTCCATGTGTTTGAATTGAGCTACAAAGTGCGCTTATTCCACGCTAAGTCCATAAAATAGCTAACAAAGGAAGAACCTAGACCCAGAGCATAATATTTATAATCAGTTTTCAAACCAAATCGATTTAGCTGCCTAATTTGACATTTTGTTACCAGGAGGAAGCATTTTGTACCTTAAAAAGTTTATATATTCTTGTCCGTCGCTTTCGGAGGCTTTTACAATTAAAGATCATCTCCAATTTGGAGAATTTTATTTTAGTTTTTACACTATCGATATTATTTTTATCGATATGTATACAGATAAATATATATTTTTATACCCTGAACCCATTAAAAATATATGTATTTGTGCAAAATCTAAATGTATGTAACAGGCAGAAGGAAGCATCTCCGACCCCATAAAGGATATATATTCTTGATCAGCACCAATAGCCGAGTCGATCTAGCCATGTTCGTCTGTCTGTCTGTCCGTCTGTCCGTCCGTCCGTCTGTCCGTCTGTCCGTATGTATGAGCGCAAGGATCTCAAAACTTATAAGAGCTAGAGACTTTTAGATGTAGGTCCTCCTAGTGCCTGCGCAGATCGAGTTTGCTTCCGATGATCGATAACTTGCCCCGTTTCCAAGCAATCGATAAAAATCGATATCGATATACTGTTTTTTGGGCAATTTTGGTAAATAATAAGAGCTAGAGTCACCAAACTTGACATATAGCTTATAAAATAGAATATATATATGCATTTGATGTTGGAAGAAGAGGGTTCAGGGTATCCCCTAGTCGGGAGCTGCCGACTAGAACCTCTTACTTGTTTATTTTTACCGTATCTTCCATATATCTTGAATATATCTGCTTTATGTCTGCAAAGGTATTTAATATTCGGCGTGGCATAGTTTCATTTTTTCTTGGTTTTTCTACTATAGTTTTCTAATGGTATTTGGTTTTAGTTAAATTTACTACTAATATTAATTAAGGGGTTAATGCATATCAGATTGACAAATGCACACACTCCCGCACACACACACTCGCACACACACACACAGTTGCATCCACAATGTCACAGTCACAGTCAGGCGGGGGCTAGCCACAGACAAACTTCACTTGCAGTTGCAGTTTGCATAGCTGGCAGCTGTGGTCAAGGGGGCGTGGCTGTGCGGGGCTCCCCTTCTCACGTCAGCTTAGCAGCGCCATTTTACCATTGTGTTTGCCAGCCTGTCTGTCTTTCTGTCTGTCTGTCGGTCGGCCTGTCTGTCTATGTGTGTCCGTTGTCTCCTGTCCGACTGCATGGATTATTTGCGCAAGTGAATATTAAATTTGAGCCACAGCCGAACGCGTTGAACTGCCAGCAACAGAAGCAGCAATAGGTGGAAGGGGTGGTGGAGGGGGTCTAGGGGCATATTGCGTTTATTCTGCGGGCGGTGGTTGGATGGAGGGGGGTTGTAGGCGTTGCGCCTGCTCCGGCCTGCCACGCAAGTTAACTTCCGTTCTTGCGGCCAGCTGCACGAGCAGAAGAGAGCGGTTGAAAGCGCGACAGAGAGACAGAGGGAGGGAGAGTGAGGGAGCGAGAGAGACATTGTGTATTGGGCATTGCATCGGTGTATAGTCCAATTATTTGGCAGCAGCCTGCAATTCCGGGCGCGGTTGTCCAATTGTCTTTTTTTTATTTATTTGCTGAAATTTTTTTCCGCCCAGCTACTAATGTAGTGGTGTTGTTTGGCGGTTTCGCGTAGACGGTTGCAGATTATTTTGTTTGCTGTGCCGTTTTTATTCTCACTTTTTAACACGCAATAAAAAAATAAACGAACAAATCAGCAACTTTTAACTTAAAACTCGAACTTAAAAGTGGGAAAAGGTAAGTTGCAGGAATTGAACATTATAGTTATTTTTCTATATATAAGTCTTGACATGATCATATAAAGTATAAACTATATATGTGTGGGTTTTTGACAAGCTAATCTAACAATTGAGCTTATTTTGCTTTTTAATAATATCTTGAATAATTGCGAGTGTCATAATAAACATCTTAACAACATTCGAGAGCTTACTCTGATAGCTCCCGTAGAAACAGCCTGACTGAAATGATTTATAATTTAAGTATTGGATAAAATAGGCTATATCGGCTTGCAGAACTTGTACGCAGCCAACTTATCGGGAATCAATGAATTTTAACTTTGGAATAAAATGCGGACCCCTGAAAAAGGTTTAAAGCCAACGCAGCCTATGAACACAATTTTGAATCCATCGTGAAAAGTGTACCGAACAAATTTTCACTAAGATATTGAATGCATTTTTAAATGCAGATATTTATATGAATATAGAATTTCATTCAAGTCAGGCGCATAAAGCAAATACACATTGAAGTGCAAATAGGCGGGATATTTATTTGCGTAAATTTAATTTTTTTTGTAATATTTTGTTTGCCTTTCTTTGTCGAGTACATACATGTGCTTACGCACACAATTATGTGTATGTCCCTTGGCTATTTACTTGAAAACGCAAATGCATATTAATATGGTTTTTATATAGTATTTCGCATAATGCGGCAAAGGCACAAACTTATAAATATTTATGTACATCCGGGCCCGGGCGAAATGTCGGGGTGTCGATTTAGGGTGCACACACACGCACACACACACACACAGACGTACAGACGCACACACAAACAGATAAAACAACATCAAGAGTTACAACAATATCAACAACTATATCGAGTGGTAAGCATTGAGTGGCCACTGACACACATACACTGATACACACAAATTCTGACTGGTACATGTGCTCGCTTGTGTTCATGCGAAGCACATTCCAAGTGAGACAGTGTCCTGGTATCCGCGTTCTCGTCCTGGCGGATTCGCGACCAAAGTATATAGAAGCTGGCCTTGCTGCCTGCTGCTACTGTTATCTTTTTTGGAAAATCGCTATCAATAAATAATTTATGTGCAGGGCAAATGATAATGAAAATCCACCCCGTGCATGGCCAATGGGTCGACTGATGCGACTCAGCTTCTCAGCAACCAGCCCCCTGTGATTCGAGCACTGCGCTTGCCCCTGTCCCTGCTTCTGCCTCTGCCTCTGCGCCTGCTAGTTCGACCCGGGGTTGCACTCGGTCGCGTTTTTCGAATTTCCGAAATGGACTGTTTAAGGCGATTTTCCCAGGACGGCAACGGCCAGTTGAGTGGCATTGAAATCAAAATCCAAATCGTACAACCACTTCAAACAGCAATGCCATAGATGGCTGCAAAAAGAGGGGTGGGGTGGGTGTGGGAAGGGGAGGGGAGGGGTAACGTTTACGAGATCGTGTATGGAGGTGGGTTAGCTACAACGCGGAATAACATTATCAGGCATATGCAGACAGTCGAGCAGAACAAGGGCTCAGAATGTTGGACTTATGATGTATTTTTCCGGGGATCGGCCCCCTGGCGGGCATTAGATAACCAAACAATGGCGGCACACACACGCACACACACACGCACACAGATTCAGTTGCGACTCTGGAGATGCAAAAACAGTTGCCGAATATAAGCCAAACCGACAAAAAGGGGCAGTGGCAAGGGAAAACGTTGACCGGGAACCCGTTGTGAGTGCTCTGAGTGCCAACATTTAAATGCGTGGTAGGTCAATGGGGAGAGGCAGCGCGACTCGCGAGTCCTGCTTCTGGCGGCCATTGCCCGAATGTATGTCAAGGCTTTGGCTTTGGATTAGGTTTTGCCTTTGAGTGCTGAAATCTCGCAGTTCCTATATACAATTAAATAAATTGCTTAAAAAATATATCGGCTGAACATGATTATTCGCAACTTGATACATAACTCCGAGTCTAGATTAGCATTAAAAGCTTAACAAGCGTGATGTTTGCTAGTCAAGTATTATACCCAGTCTTATACCCTTTATAAGCTTTTTATGTATATAGGTTACTAGAAGGAGAAAGCATTTGTCATTATAGAAAGTATATACTTATATATATTCCTGATTCTAGAACTTCGTCCGTTTGTTAATCCGTTTGTCTGCCTGTTGCATCACATCTATCTTCGTAGAGCTGTGACAGCAAGGCTCCTGCTTACCCTACATTCATAAAGTTGATCAAAGTATCGATAATTATCCTGTGATAGCTTAATATATTTTGCAGACTGCAACTGCTAGAGATAGATTATTATATACATAGGTGTTCTTATATCAGATGATGTTTCCTTTTGCCCGAGAGATTTTTTTTTTTTGTGGGGGAATATCCTACATTTCGCATATATTAAGCAATTATTTAACGTGAAAAATATGTAATAAAAACTTTTCTAAATTGTGAAACAGAGCAAAGCAGCAGCAATGTTTGTCGTGTGGATATAGTGTATATAGTATTTTTCGTATATAGAAAAGTACGAATGTTATGACAATTCGCAGATGGCTCGAGGGTATGTCATAGTCTGGCCCTGTCGCATAAAACACGCCTACCTATTTCTTTTAATTCGATTATTAACGAATATTCTATTGACTTTCCCCGATTCAGTATATGTCATAATGTGCAGTCAATGTTGAGTTACCTTCAACAACAGCAACACTAACAAATCCTGCACAATTGTGTTGCCAAACAATTGGCCCATATATATGGCTGCTATATAGTGATCGCTTTTGCTAGATGCCTGTCAATTTTTTCCAATCATCGAGTCTGCTGAAAGTTCTAGCGCAACAATATTAAAACGCAAACAACAACAGCAACAACAACTATAATAAATAAATAAAAAAAATGCATTAAGGGGGGTAATAATGGGAATCAAGCAAAACGTAGTTCCAATGGGGCCATAAAATTCTGACAATTTTCTGACAGCAAACATGCCAACACTCAAAAATCGTAATATACACAGACGGGGGGGCAGCGCGGCTGGAGGGGTGTGATTGTGTACTTGTGTGTGAGTGTGTTTGTGTGTTTGTGTGTGTGTGTGTGTGTGCTATAGTTCACTGTTTCACTGGTGTTAGAGTTGGAGTTGCGGTGTGGCATGTTAAATATACGTCACGGCTAAAACGAGCACATGTCTAGCGCCAAAAGTTTCAAGGATATAACCAACGCCAACAGCAAAAAAAAACAACAGCAACAACAACAACAACAATAGCGGCAACAACAACAGCACATTTAAGTTGTTGGCGGCGGCGAAAATTAGCTAGTGGCATCAAGGGGTTGCCAGCCCAGGCAGCCTGGCAGCCGTTGTCCTTGCCTGGGTCCTTCGGTCGGTCGTTCGGTCTGCTCTGCTCCTGGTCTACTCATATTTCAAAAGTGAACACACTCACAACGACGACATTTTACTGGCACAAACGACACTTATTGTTATTAGCACATCGGGGCTAAGAGTTGCTCGGCTCGGACTTTCGCCCATTGTCCCGGCCACTGGCCACTGGCCACTGGCTTCCATCTACTCTGCGCCTGGCTTCTGGCTTCTGACTCCTGGCTCCTGGTTACCAAAAACGTGTTAACCTTTTGCCGCGCGTACATTTCAAAAGCCAATTACATGCGCTCTTAAGCGTGTAAAGTTTTGTAATATGATTTGTGTTGGCCGCTTTTGGGTCTCCAGTATCCTTGCCACTGTCCTGTCTACCTGTGCTGCCATTTTTATGAGCGTGTCCTGCAAAAAAAGCGCGCATAATATTGTAAAGCTTAACATAACAGTTACCCTATGTGTGTGTACGTGAGTGTGTCTTCTCGCATCTGAGGGCTGTTTTGTAGTTTCAATTGCTCAGAACCATATAAAGCTTAACGCTTTTCATGTTGATTTTTAATTGAGTAACTGAGATTTGTGTCTTTTGGCAGAAACTCATTAAAAAAGTTAGATTTTGATAGTTTTTTAACTATATCACATATTAACATTACAATTACATGCATATTTCTAGCTTCCAGCTTCTCAAGGGTTCGATCCCTAGAGACTGCGTTATCAGAATGCCTAAGCTTAGCTACGCTACAATGACGATAACTTGAGCAACTATTTGTTAAATTCAATTGAATATATCTCAATCAGCACAAGGGTTTATTTGGCTTATTGAAAAGTAACAGAATTCATTTTGTTTGTTAACGCATTTGATGGGAACCTAATAACGATTGGCATGGGTGACTATATATATGACTGTTGCATCGTGTTACCGAAGAAGCTTAACGAACCCTTAAAAATGTTTCCAGTCGGGAAGGCCTTGTATGAAAGAACCTTTCTTTAGTTTTTATGTGGCCTACTTTACACCTGGAAGTGTACAGAAATCTGACTATAAACATCAAATATTTTTATCAATTTTGCAAAAACTGATGGAACATAGTAATAAAAAAGATTCCACAAAAAAGTCAGCTTTCTTCGTTGATCCGGACAGAAAGTGATATAAATATTGATTGTCAATAATGAATTTAATTGGAACCATTGTAACAACGTGTGGGTATTTATTCTTGCTTTGCTTTTGAATATTTTTCGGGAACCGAAAACTTGTTTTTTCCTGTAAACAGTTTTTGTTTTTCGATTATTTCAACATTTATCTCCCTTTTGTATATGTTTTCGTTAGACTGGATATATTTAAAGTTAATTAAAGTCTCGCTACATGGATTTCGTTGCACCATTCTTTGGCAGGGCTTCGAGTATGTGAAATGTAATGGTTTCAGTAGGCCTGGTCTTAGCATTCAGCGGGAGACTTAGTTGTGTCAATGTGTGTCAGATTTTTTCAGTTATATTTCATCGGCATACAGATCGGGTTACAAGCACGCTTCAAACTTTTAGAAATTCGCTTGGCGCTCGCAAAACTTTTCCGTTTCGGTTTTAAAATTCAAAACGCCCACAAAATAGCAATGGCGTCGAATAGCAACAATAGCAACAGCAACAACAACACCACCAACAATACGACTACCACCACCACCACCAACAACAACAACAACTACAACACCAACAATAATCACAACAACAACACAACTACCACCAGAACCACTGACAACAACACGAACAGCAATACTAACAACAGCAACAACAACAGCAACAACAACAACAACAGCGACAACAACAACAACAACAACAGCAACAACAGCAACAACAACCACAACAACAACCACAGCAATATTTTGATCAACCGACGCCGCCGCCATAGACAGAACATTTTTGACTATATGGAACGCATGGAGATGCCGATGATGTTGCCGTTGACGATGCCGACACCGATGCCGATGCCAATGACGATGCCAATGACGATGATGACCCCGATGCGTGGCCATATGGAGCGGTATGCGCGACAGCCGATGCTGCGGACCAGAAGACAGCTGGGCGGCTGGGGGGCGATGGGCAATGAGGGCCAGGCTGGAGATGTTGGTAATATTGGCGATAATAATCATGTTGTGGGCATACCCACCGTCGCGCCCGCTAACCACATGGCCCACATGGGCGGCGGCGATGCAGAGATCATATTTGAGGCGCCATTGGCGCCGCAGCATCGCGGCGCCGGCGATGGCGTGCAGGGGGAGGCGGCCCAGCCGCAGCCGCAGCGAGTGATCCAGCCGCCAAGACGGGAGACACTGGAGCAGCGTCGCGAGCGCAGCGTGCAACAAATACTGCGCCTGTGCGACTTCATACAGCAGCAGCTGGCGACTATTGCCGCCCAGATCGATGCCTACGAGAGGAAACTGGCCCAGCACAATGCCCAGTCACCGTCGCCCCCGGAGCCCGACGGCGATGTCATATAGAGCTTGCATACCGTGCAGCCGCTCTTGGGGATGCTGGAGGAGATGGGCACTGGATCTGCAAGAGTTGGATGAGCTGCGTTGCTGACGCTCAGTTCTCTGATCTCGGCTTCCTTATTCGCACAAAATTCGCTAATTGTTGGCGTGTTTCATTTTGTTTGCACATTTTAATCAACAATTCCTTTTCCAATCCAAAATTGCCTTCGAGTGCACGTGTTATCGTTGGACGCACAATTGAAGCAAGTAAAATGTATGCGCTCCAAGAAACTCATATGACTTTTACTTACATTCGCAAATCTCTCCATTTAACTTCAGCTTATACTTTTCGTACTCGAAACCCCTTGCAAAAGTAGAGGGTATAATGACTTGTGCCCATGTATGTAACAGGCAGCTTACCCTAAAGAGTATATATATTCTTTCACAAAGCCCTTTCAGTTAATGCTGAGCGTTTGGCAACAGTCGTCAATCAGTCAATTAGTAAAGATGTCATTAAATATTTTATAATTTTATTGATTGCGGTATAAATCTTTTACCAAATCAAACGCCGTTAGTTTTATAATATATATTGCTATAATGTTTATATAAATATATATTTACTTTATTATTGAAGAGGAGACTCCTAACGGAGTCTTTAAAGCTAGCTAAATAGGAATATTTTTAATTTCTTTTTAGGCAGCAATTTAATTTCTTTCGATCGAGAGTTACTTCAATGTTCAATTCTAACGAAGCTGCTTAGTATAGAATAAACTTATAATAGATGAGTGCAGTAAAAATAACTTGAGAAATTGTATAATTGGCAGATTTTCCTAGAAATCCTCAGTCAGCTGTTTACTTAAAAGCTTTTACTTAAATTTTTCGTTTAATAGGTAATCCAATTATATGAAATTGTATATAGATATATCAATAAATGGATTTTTTAATGTATAGATACTTACATAGATATCTAGATAGACAGATATATATGGAGATACATTTTTTTAGACGTGCACATTTTATCAGCCCATGGATGTGAATCTTTAAATATATCTACTTTTTTATATATATCTACTTACAATTTTTGTATAGTTATTTTTAAGTACTTAACATGAAGTTAGAGACTGTAGAATAAGAGGAAATTAAACTAGCAAAAATAGCTTCGGCCTTCAGTTAGATTAGAGTTGAACATTCCAAGAAAATAAATATCTTTATGTGCAGCAAATAGTTAGAGGAACAGGAATGCGTTGAACGAAGCTCGAAGTTCCCTGTGTTCAATTAGAGGCTTGCAGACTTGTTTACTAATGCATCCACTGCTGGCAGTTCCCGCTGAAATGGCTGCCAAGCCCACCCACTGTCGACAGGCCAACAAACCCAACCATTTTGGCCCCCGGACCACGGGCAGGTTTGCTGTGTTTCGTGCAAAATGTTCAAAATTTCAAGTGTGCTAAAGAAATGACATGCAAATTAGTTTTGTTCAAATGACTGACAAGTTGTAAAAGCGCACTAACGGATTGATGGGCAGCAGAAGGGGCGTTGGCAGCGGCAGGGCCAGGGGCAGGGGCAGGGGCAGTGGCAGGAACGGTACTGGGAGTGTTGCACAGGCAACAACTGGCTAGCAGCGCCGAAAATTTCCAATGAAATAAGGGTTGCCGCCGACTCGTTGGTTAGGAGCCGCAACCGGCAGGCGACCATAAAGCCGGCAGAGCGAGAGGGCAAGGCAATCACCGTTTGCTTTGGCCACACAATGCGAGCAGTGCATAAATAAACAACAACAGGAGCAGCGGCCAGAAAGGATATTTTATGAGCGCCGCACATGCCGCTCACTCCTTTTAACTCTTTCTGCTGCTGCCGCCGCCGCCGCCGCCTCGGCAATTTTGCAAGTGACATTGATCTAAGTGCTATGGCAGTGGGCCATAAACCTCTGACCCGGTTAGCATATTGTTGGCTGACCAAACCCAAGCGCGACCGCTGCACAATGCACCAAGTGGAAACCTGGCCGACTACCTGCACCGGCAGCGTCCACTGCCAGTGCCTGGAAACAAGCCGCGCAGCTGGCGAGCATTTAATTAGCTGCAAATTAGTCGCAGCGTTCAACAGTTTTGGTTGCTTGCCACGCCCACTGATAACAAGCCGCCCCATGTGCCGCTTGCCTTAGTCCGCCCTTGCTAAATATTTGACAATTTAATTAGTCTAAAATTGGGATTATCTTAGTGTGTGAAAATGGGTGTGAGTGTGTGAGAGTGTGTGTGTGTGCTAGCGAGCGCGTGTGTGTGTGTGTTTGCCAAAGGGCTTGCCACATCTTTGTGCCGCTGCTTAGCCTTGTGCTGCTGCAGCTTGTGGTCGCCGTTGCCGCATCAGTGATAGCGCTTGATCCTTTGATCCTATTGGGTCTTAGGGTTTGTCTGTGGGGGTCTTGGCGGTGGGGGTGAAGCGGGGTAGTCGCTGCTGTTAGCAAATTTTAATTAAAATTCTGCTGCAGCTCATTTAGCTCATGGCCTTTGGCCTTTGACCTTTGGCTTTCGCCTTGCTTTCTTTTTGCGCTCTTCGCCCGAAACCCGATGCGCCGTGGCCAAATTTTAATTAGCTTAGATTGGGCCACAGTCCGAAAAAAATCCTTTTGACAACGGCCAAACATGTACGCTGCATGTAGCGCCATTATTAACATCGGTCGGACGCACACACACTCGCACACACACGCATACAGGATCTAATCTCCATAACCCTTGCTCCGGCCCAACTACACCCACTTTCTCATGCCTGCTGGGAACGCTGGCTGGCGTACACGCAGTGCGGTGGCAATCAAATAAACTTCCAAAGGAGCTGACGACCCGGTGGTGGTGCGGTGTTTGGCAGTCTGTCTGTCTGCCTCGGTGGGTCTCGATGGGCCTCAGACAATTGCTGCAGCGCGTTAAAAACAAAATCCAATAATTGAAAATCGGCTTTCAACGAATCATGTGACAAGAGTGCATAGCTACACACACCCACCCGAACTCTCGCACACACACGCGCGCGCACACACACACACACACAAACACACACGTTGACGCACACGAACCATGCAAAATGCATTGCATAAGCAATAACAGCAACTGCAACTGCAACAACAACAACTTTGACAGCAGTCCTGGCAATGTGACCAAATAAAACCAGGCGTCCGCAAAGCAAACTACTCCAAATTTACATTGATGCAGAAAATCATAAAGAAGTGGGAAAAGCGAATACGGCTGCAAATCCCCAGCCAGTGGAAGCATGTAAGTAATGTGCCTTGGACGAAGGATCTAGTAGTCAGTGCTATTTCAGAAAATAGGTTCATAATCACAGGCCATACTTAAAGTAATAACAAGCCTGCAAGTTAATAGAAATCTGCAGTGGTTCGGTTCGAACTTCGGTTCGGTTGTTATTTTGGGCTACTGACTTGGGTTAAGGTTCAAGGTTCATAAGTAAATGTGAACTCCAGGCTTAAGTGAGTTCGGCTCGAAATCAGAAATCGAGTGTGCCCGCTTAGTATATACCCTGCACTTAGTAGGTGGAGTGAATTCAGTTTTCATATATACAAGAAAACACATTCATGTAGCTTAAGCAGCCTCTGTGCTTCTTCTGCCCGATTAATATGAGGTTTATGGCAAACAATATTCATGCGTGCGAAGACTTTACAAATTATTTATAAGTTTTATTTTTATTTTTAGTTTTAGTTTTATTTATTTTAATACCCTGTACCCATTGAAAATGTCAAAAAACGGGCTTACTTTATGTATTGTATATGATTTTTGAGCTGCGGACAGTCATGGTGAATCGTTGTATTCTGGAATCGCAGCTTAACAGTCAGTGTCTGCCGCTCCCTGTCCCCGCCGCCCCCACTGCCCCACCGCCAAGCTGCCACCGTGCTACACCCTTTGCTGCCACATTTAGCCCCTGCTGCAATTGACAGGACATTGTCGCGTCGCGTTGCACGTACAACGCAACGGAAGCGCATGGCATCGAACATCAAACAACAACATGACCAACAACAACAGCAACAACAACAGCAACAAATAAACAAACAAACAAATTTCAATTGGTTCACGCCGTCGTGTTGCATTGCTATTTTTTTTGTTGTTGTTGTTGTTGTTACGTCCCAGTCGAAGGGCAAAAAATTAAGTACAACAAAATGTGCTAGTCGGGGGGTGGGGGGTCAACAGGACAACAAAGATTTTTATTCCTTTTGCATGCAGCATGTTTTCTAAACAACGCATACAACAACAAAAATAGTAACAACAACAACAGTAACAACAGTAGCAATATAAACAACATGAATGCCCAGTGCCTGCTGCCTGCTGGCTGCCGCCTGCTGCTACAGTTGCAGTTTTTTCCAATGCAATCTAAACCGTAATCCAATAAAATCGACTGCAGGAATGCCGTCTAAGCTCCCTTAGCCCCCGTCCGGTCACACATACCCCAGTGGACACTATCGAGACACGGACACACAAAAAGATTTGACAGTTCATCCCGTGTGTGCGTGTGTGCGAGTGTGTATTTGGTATGGGTGGTTGGGTGCGCGCGCAGTTGAAGCAGCAAAAATCGACGCAACGGCAACCAAAAACAGTTACCAGAAATCCGTTACAATGCGCCCGGGAAACCCCGTGCTAGCCCCATCGCCAAAATGAATAGATAGCACCAACAGCAGCCCAAGTCAATTGCACTGCAACAGCTAACCGGAGGGAGGGGAGGTGGATGTGGGGGCATTGAGGGCATTGGGCCCAGGTCCGGGCCCGGGGGCTCAGCATCCGCCTGAAGCTCTCTCAACCCTCAATTCTCGTCCTAAAGTGCTGAAAGGAAAAACGAGCAAATTTCCAGATGCTGCTAGGCAGAATTGTTGTGAAATTGCTATTTGCACTCAATAACGCACTCAAACACACACACACACACAAACTCCAAAACACACACACAGACACAATCGCCCCACTCGCTCCTGTGAAACCCGCAACCAGAACCATTCTGGCCACAAGCACTGACCCAACTATATCGGATACCCGCAAAAAAATGTCTATACTCTAGTGTGTGACGGGGGCTTCGTGCAGAGATATGGGCGGAGCCGCCGCTGGGAGGCCGGGTAGTTGGACAATTGCAGCATGTTGCAGAAAACAGAAGCTGCTGCGAAAAAATCCAAACAAAATTTGCTTCAAAAAGCAAAAAAGTACAAGAAAAAAATTGAACGGCTGACAAAGCACTTGCCAAAGGCTGCCCCAAAGGAAAGGGTTTGTGTACGAAGGAGGGCTGGGAGGATGCAATGCAGCTCGAGCAGACGATGGACAGTGTATTGCCACGCTCCTAGTTCTTGCTAATGCTATTGTTGTAGTTGTTTTTATTGTTGTTGTTCTTAACAAGACTTTGCCCTCTTTCATTAGGCTACCAGATTGATAAGCGTCGAGACAAGCGCCGAGACAAAAACTTGAACCGAAGCTGATATATTCATATAGAGTGAAGTTTGGTTGATTTAACATTTAAGCATATACTGGAATCCACTCCTGGTTCTTAGTTCAGATCAGCTTAATCAAAATATAGAAAGATATTAATCAAAATACATATAAAGTAATATTCCATTAAAGAAGATACGTTCGTTCATATAAAGCATTTATATATATTAACAAGCTGTAAATTGTATAGCTGCTATTGGAAATATTAGTAAGCATTAAGGCTAGTTGGCAACGCGAAAACTGCATTTTAATATATTTAACCACGAACCGAACCTTACTGACAGAATGAAAATGGTTTAATTTTCGAAGCCCAAAACTGTGTATTCAGATACCTGAATCTAAGTTGGAATCTCTTTATCATCGAGCTATTTTCTGCTAAAATAAAATAATAAATTATAGTTCCAGTCGTATTTTCGTTAAGTTTTGACAAATTTGGACAATAAGTGGATTCGCCGGCCCATGGCAAAATCGGAACCCAAAATTGTCGCTTTGGCAAATCAATTGCACAGCGTGCTGTCCTGTTAAATGTGAGTTTATGACAATAGATCGAATGGCATTTGGGCATTGTGAATGTTTAATGCATATGTAAAGGTGAGGCATAAGCGTGTGCTGGCAGCGCCTCCTCCTCCTCCTCCTCCTCACCATGCTCCTGCTCCTACTTATGTTCCTAGCTTGCCTTGTTTTGCATGGCTCGTCCCTTGGTTCTGGTCGCGGGCACAGCACGCGACTAGCGCAGCGGAGGCACAGCGAGTGCTGCCCACAGGGAGCTGCGCGTCGTGCACCCAGTGCCGCATGCTTGCTGCAACATCCCGTGCGCTCACCCAAAACGGAGCGCATTCCAATGAAGCGAGCATCGTAAAGCTGCAGGCAGGCGCACGCGGTGTTCGTAGAAAGTTGGTAGCGGTTCGATATGCCTCTCTCCCTCTCGATCTCTCTCTCTCCTTCTCTAGCTAGCACGCTCACTTTCTCTCGCTGCCCCGCTATCTTTCGGACCAAGGCGTTCATTGCGATTCGCGTGCGCAGCTCAGCGGGCGACAGTCTGCATGCTGAGCAGGCGAGCGAGAGCAAGATAGGCGGAGAAAGAGAAAGAGAGATAGAGAGAGAGGTGCGGAAAAGGTTAGGCAGCTTCCGTGCACGCGCAGCTCAGCAAAAGGTGCGGAAGGTGCACTGTTCCTGGCCAACTCTCTGACTTTTTGGCAGTTAGCGGTCGAGGACATGGCACAGCAGTTGGTCCCAGTGCATTCGACAGTTGCATTAGCATTAAAGCCGTGCCTCAAGGACAGGACAAGGCATAACAGCGGGAGAGCGGCTGCGACGGGTGAGCGCAAAATGCATCTATGGCAAACGCGTGCCCGCGAACTAAGGCGCCACCTAGCGGCGAATCATGTCAAATCGAAGCGCGCTTGGCAATTGAATATAGCCTAGCCGAGGCCAACTCAAGCCTAATTTCTTAAAAGTCGCAGCCCAGTGAACCGTTCCATTTCGCGATGTTCCAATTAGAAGAAATTGCGACGGATTTGAGAACCAAACCCATTTCGAATCCTTTCACTCTTTCCGAATCATACACACAATTACACACAAGTGCGTTGGGCTGGGTTCGGCTTGAGCCCGAATCGGGGGCGAACGGAAGCACTGAGGATATTAACACATGGTGCCAGCGACTTTAATTGAGTTAGTGTCTCACACGAAAATGGGCCAGACATGGGCGACTATGCATGTGGGGGCGTGTCGCCCAAATGACCAGCGGCTACAAATGCCAACTCATTTAGCCAGCCCGTGCGACAACAAGGAACAAGGAACAAAGCGCCCAACAGAAACAGTCGGGTGCAACCGACTGAGCAATACGCTGTTTGTGCTCACGCCCTGCGTAGCGTGGAATAGACGTGGATGTGGACTAGCATACGCTCCAATTTTCGGGTTTCGCAGAGCGAAAATTGCACAAAGCCAATATACCCTCTTTCGCAACGTGCACAGTATAAGAAACAAGCAAAGTAAGCTGCAGTTGCGTTTGGCCAAAACATAAAAACTCAATTAGACTCATTACTCGCCCAATTATGTAATATAAAATAAAGCGCTAGTCGATGTGCGTTGGCTGCACGGGAGCCATGTGAGTTGGAGGTCATATGCGATGGCTCAGGGGCCGACCTATGTGTGCCCATTCCGGATGAGCCCGGCGTCGCTTCAGGGTGTGGGTGTGTGGGCGGTGATCCTTCATTTTTCGTTTTCCACTTCACGGCCCAGTTGAGCAGCAAAATGGCAACTCGTAAATCGCCAAGCGCTTCCATACCACTACCCCTTCCCCTTCACCTGCGCCATCCCGCCCACCACACCCGACTACCGCACGCGCAGTCAGGGGTGCCACGGATTGTTGTCTATCTAGGTAGAGCTGATTCTGGTACTGGCATTCATTGTTCTGCTTTAGCTTTTTCGCATTTTATGAGCCTGCAGCGCCAAGCGGCAAGCTCCGCAGGGTCAACCATATCGGAGGTGGAGCGTGTGGCAATGCGAGAGAGCCAGCCTGCCAGCATATAGCGGTACTCAACTAAATTGCCAAAGCGTTGAACATTTTTCACCCAATGTGGGCCAATAAATATAACGAAACTACCAAAGTAACTAAACAACAGGATAGGACACTGGACACCAACGATGCGCTGTGCTGCGCTTCAATGCGATGCGCTCCGATGCGAGGCTGCGATGAGGGCAGCGGAAGGACCAGGAAGGACGAGCACACAACAAGTTGAAAAAGCAAACGAAAAAAGATCAAACGGGCAACAGGATATTTGCATTGGGTGCATAGCTAGCTTGCAATACCCTATATTCACACGGCAAGCACCATCAAATAGCTAAAAATTCGATTATCTAAAACCTTGCATTCCTAACATTCTATTTTTGTACATTTTTCAAATTATTAGCAAATATGGATTCCAACTATTGAATATACTATTCAAATCGTTTCTTAACATAAGTTTCAGATTGACATATATATTTATTCATTATTATTCATAGATTTGTAAGTTTAAAGTAAAAGTTCTAGGTATTTCAATTGTATTTTTAAATGTTATTTGAAATGATTCAACAGACTCTTTTAGAAGATCCATCCAGATAGGGTATTTCTGTTAACCAAGTCCACTATGCCGAGTAAAAAAAGAAGTCTCCTGCTGCTGGGTCGCAGTTTCTGATGTGACAACCTCTCAAGTACCCAAGTACCCAGTCACAGTTACATTCGTTGCCCACGCTCACACCCACGCCCAGAGCTAGCATCCACAGCCGCGCCCACACACATTCGGTTAGCCATTTTTTAGTGCGGACTTTGCACGGGGTGTGGCTGTCGGGTGGCGGGTGGAGGGTGGAGGGTGGAGGATGGAGGGAGATTGTTCATTCGTTCCACTGGTGCAGTCGGGCAACTTTTTTTGGGCTTGTTACACGTTGGTCGGTTGGTCTCCACTTTTATGGCCACAGGCGGTATTTATATGCAGACAAAACACCGCCCTCAACTATGCAGCTGCTCGGCTGCAACACCCATGCGCCATGCCCCATGACCTATGCTCCAGCCCATGCCCCAGCCCTTTTTTTTTTGAGCGCCACTCGAGTAATGTTGGCAATTGAAAGTGGCAACTGTGTCAAGTGTTGCCTACTTGTCGTACATGGCCAGCTCTGACTTGGTCCTGGACGTGTCCTGCTCCTGGTCGAATGCCAGCGATTTAAAAACAGAATTTTTTATTTGCCTCGCATGCTGTGTGTGTGTGGGTGGCCTGGTACGGTAGCTGCCTCAGCCCGACTTTTTTGTTTTTCACTTATTTTTATTTCTCTGCTTCGTTGCTCTTTACTGTCGTTTTTTTGGTGTTTCCCTTCATCTCTTTTTTTTTGTTTTTGGTATGGCAACGCTTTTACTCTATTTTGTTGCCAAACTTTTTCCCTGGATATGGAAGTGATTTCAATTTATGAACATGCCGCTGTCCACACACCCACACCAACAGGCCGTGCATACACACACACACACAGACGCCCACACCATTGGACCGACATTCGCACATGGCATTACATTCATCCATCAGAGGCAACGGCAGTGGCCATCTACTGCTGCTCCTTCTACTGTTACCACTGCAGCGGCTTCTCCTGCCCCTGGCTCTCCTTCCATTTCTGCATGAGTCGTCCTGGTCGTCGTCGTCGTCTGTCTGGGCCAAGCGCTGGACATGGGACATGCGTTTGGTCTGCTTTTAAAACGAATTTAAATTTTTCTATAATTGGTTCTAGGGGAAATTGCAGTTCTGAGTTCAACTTCCGTAGCTTAATGAATTACCAAAAGTGTTTTACTTACATATGTATAAGCAAAATGCCCTGTGGCCATCTGAATATCTCCATATGCATGCACACACACACACACACACACACGTGTGAATCATGTGTATGTGTTGCATGCGTGTGAATAGCCTGAATGCTAACTGTTGCGAAGGTAATGACGCTTCAATTTATACTAGATCTACATGCATTGAGAGTTGCTATTCAGCTAAACCTACGGAAAGCTTACAATTGATATTACTGCGAAAATATTACAATATCTTTTTTAGTTATTTTTTTAAATTTTCTTTTTAAAGTTGTTAAGAACACGTTCCTATATTATTCTTCAAAAATTGTTTAAAACTTTGCAACAGAGACAGGCTGATATGTGAGAAAATTTTCTAATTATTCAAAAACTTGCGTGGAATCATTGTGATTTGAAATCTTTGTAGCTACTACTCTCTAAAAGATCAGTTGGTGCATTTGCTTGGATTATTGCAGAGCGTTTTTCCAAGGAGATGCAATGAAATTTCAAGTGCGTAAAAATATTGATGCCATATCTATATTATCTAACAGACTTGGATGGTTGGAGAACCTTTCTCAGTGGTTTGTGTTTTGACCACGTTATATGGGAAAATAACTGTTCTGATTAACTTAACATTTTTGGGTTGTTATCCCATATTTCACTTTTAAAATTCATTTTGGATCGTTTTGCTAGGACCATTAGAAGCAAGAAAATGCTTAGAGGAATACTTGTTTTTACAGACGCAGTAAAAGAGACCCTCAACATGTTTTTATGCTCTTGATCAGGTCAATTATATATATACCTTTTTGATCATTTCTATGCAAACTATAATAGTAATTCAGGTATGAATCTATCTAAGTGAATCTATGCATCGATTCGTAGCTTTTCTGAAGGAGGTACACATATTCGTCAGAATCTTATGACTTTTATCATAAAGAATATTTTATATTTTATACGATTTTTAGCTATAAGAATAATTAATTCTCTCTTAGAATGTCTTGATAAGTTCGTTCAAGAATTAAACAAATTATTTTGCCACAAAGTATAACCGAACACAAAAATCTGCTTGCCTTTCGATAAGTTTTTTATCAATTGCATATTTTGGTTTCCATTTAATGGACTCATCTAGATTTACATATATATTGAAGATTTCCCTTGGAGTAATATGTGTATAAGTTCGCTCGCCACGCCCCTTGTTATGGCAATGCCTAAACGGCAAGAATATCAAAATAGTTTACCGAAAGTGGCATTAATTAAATTTTTAATATGGTTAATCCGGAGCGACTGTTGGCACTTAAGTTTTTCAATTAACCCGCCATCGTCTTGGCAACAACCCTCGACGCCTGTTGCCGAGCTGCTGCGCCGTGTTGCTGTTGCCGTTGCCGTTGGTAGGGGTAGGGGGGTGGGGTTGGTGTTATTTTCATATTCATATACAGTATTAAACAGCGCGTGCGACAACATAATCAAGCAGCGCAGATCAGAGATGGGCTAGGTGCACGGGTATGGGTAGGGTTGCGAGCGGGGGAGGCTACTTAAAAATGATTCAAGAGTCGCTCGTATTTGTCGCCCAACTATTAAACACATGCGGGTAGCATCTCCTCCTCAGGCGAGGCGTGGCGTGGCGAGGCGCGGCGAGTCGTAGAGGAGCACAGTTAAAGATGACGCGTGCCGTCATCGGCGACTTTAGTTGACATTCGAGAATAGGCAGTGACAGTGTGTGGCAGCAACAGGGATGTTGTGTGCAGGGGTGGGGGAGGAGGGGCGGGGGGCTGCTACTCGTACACTTAAGACAAGTCACGAGCCAAAAGTCGCACTTAAGCGTTTTCTAATCTGTGAAGGGGCTGACGGGGCTATAAATATTTATGCCTGGGCGTATTTTCGGGCGCCTTCCAAATATGTGACAACAAACTGAAATTAAGCCATGCGCATTAATCACGCGCCAACAAATAGTGGCAACGGGTGAAGGGAGTGTGAGGTGGGGTTGGGGGATGGCCTGCTTATAAATGCTGTCTATTTTGTGAGGTCGGGGAGGTCATGTGATTTAGAGTGAAGCATTCAATAGCTTTGCCTGACTCTTCTGGCATAGCGCGCCTCATAAAAGCATCTCAAGAATGTTGTTAACAAAACAAATAGACGACGTGTCTGCAGTGGGGAGCAGTTGACAGTTGGAGAGGGTTGACAACCAAAGATGCTTCTGGGTGTGTGTCTGTGCGGTATTAGGTGATTGCCAGACGGGAGTGGGGAACGGGTGGGCTAAAGACGCCGCCATCTATTGATTAGTGCCTAATTTTAGGCACAAGCTGAAACTGTTTTGATAATTGTTCTTCAAGCGGAAGATATGACGCAGTTGAAAGTTTGAATCATGTTCCAGCAAGAGGTGGGGGCGGTGGGGGATGGGTAGTATGGGTGGCACCAGGGGCTGACAGCTGTGATACATGAGGGAAGTAGGCCAAGTACTTAAGACCTCAAGTTGCGAGCACTAGAGAAATGTTTAAAAAGAAAATAGATCGAAATCAACTCTCAGGCGGTATGTCAACGCAACATGATATATAGAAACGATCAAATTCAGCTGACATTGAATAAATTTTAAGAAACTATCTATACTTTATTTAACTTTTTTTTTCATATTATCATATATTTTGTTTATTTGAAAATCTGGTATCGTGTTACTCTATGTTAGCAACTTTTATCAGTGTGACGTAATTACTTAGCTTTGCAAAAATTGTAGATTTACAATTAGTTTAACAAGATTTGCCAAAGAAGTTTAGAAACTTAACTGATTTACACCATGAACGAAACGAGTATAATAGCTTTCTGTTATAGACAGAAAGAAGCATCTGCGATACCATCAAGTGTGTATATTCTGTGTGAACGCGTAGAGCTCAAAAACTGTATGAGCTAGAGATTTACCTTTGAAAAACTATATATATACATATATTCTCGTAGACCATAGTCAGTTCGAACATATAGTTTTTCGCTAGATCTTCCGTTAGCCTAACGTAGATGAAACTCTTGCGCGCACATCCACTCTGTGAGAGCAGATCTAAGGTTGGCTACGGCACTCGTAGTTGAGTACAGGGTATCTTCCAGTCGCGCAACCGCGACTAGAGAGTAAGTAACTCTCGACGATTAAGATTAAGGTTGAGACTCAGGTAATTACGCCTCAACGTAGCTTTTCTAAATAAAGAATAAATATAATTATAATAAGGATGAACATATATAATATAAAGACTTTTTAGCATATCCTTTAACTATAACTTTAAAGATTTATTTCTATATATCCTATTATTATACATCATATTATTTTTGAGGATAAACTGTAATAACACGAAAATGGAAAAACAACAGAATGTTCGGAGCAGCAAATAAATGGAACAAAGTTAACTCTATGAAACTGACCATTTTAGGAATTTGAACTTCTTGAAATAGCCTGCGTAACAGTTGCAGTGAGCTGCATAATGCGGATGGGGCATTGCCCTGGTTAGCTTCAAACTACCCTTAATGCTGGATTGCAGTACAAAATGAAAACCAGGCCAGTTGTTGGCCACAGAGCCACATGCTCATCCATCTACGCACAGTATGAAAATTGCGCCAATTTAACACCTGGTGACTGGCGTTCTGGGGTTGCTGGAGAGTGGGTGGGAGGGGTGGTAGGGGAGTCATCACGACGGCAGCCAAGTGGAAGTGGATTAGAAGAGTGCCATAAAATGGCGACACCAAATGCTAGCGATCTAATTCAACGGCAGGCGGTGCGCAGGACCTGTAGTGAGGACAACTCCTTTGGGATGCACAACGAACACACACACACACACACACGCTCAAACACACACACAAACAGAGGCAAAGCAAGTGAATCAAAAAGTCATTTATGCGTATGTTGTTGGCTGTTAGGCTGGCTCCTTGGCGAACCAGTTTGTCCGGTCTCGGTTTGCAGTGCCCCCCTCTCCCCATAGAGTCGACGCTCCTTTACCATTCCCCTGGCCAATCGTAATGACAAATGTGCACGCCCACCGCCCACTTTGTCGCTGGTTTGACTGTATGTGTGCGTGTGACAAATAGTTACGAGCAGAACGCACAGATGAGGACGCATCTCTAAAGCGCGTGTAACCCTTTTGCCTGGGCAGGATTCAAGGATTGTCGCGCCTTTTGTTGCCCCATTATGCGGCGGGCTTGTTGTAGGGTGAGATGACATTTTAGTTTTGTTTTAATGTTCCCATTTGGTTGGCTTTTTATAAGTTTATTACCAAGCAAAGTAAATGATGCGGCGATGCGACGATGCGACGGCTCTTTATGCGGATCTGGCGGATCTGTGAATGTGCGGATCTGCGCTGTGCAACCCTTGCCGAACTCTTTCTCTGGATTGTGTGAAATTATATGAAATATATTGCATTTCGTTATCGTGTAGCATTTGCCTGTGGCCCAGCCCCGGCCCCGGCCCCGGCCCCGTCTCCGTCCCCGCTGGACTGCACATGTGTTACCTTCAAGCTTCGCCGTCTCCAGCCTCAGCGGCTTTGTGTTGTTTAATTAATTATGTAAACATAACTTTTGTCGAACCCTTTTTTTGCAACCCCAAATTTTACCCCTGCCCCTAGCATAACGCGCCGACAGTTTCTGTGGTGCCTTTTTCGTCGCGCATTTATGGAAATTAATTTGCAACTGAAATTGAAACCAAATTTGAGTCCGAGCCCGCAATACAGCTCCCGTCCATTTACATAGACACATATATATGTATATATATGTATATACCTCAATTGATAAATTAAGAGATTAACAACCGCCGCCGTAACCAACATGGGTCAAATCCAAATGGTGCAAATTGAAACCCTTTAGCTAAATAGGCGTTCCTAATGTTTGTATGTCTTACGCGTTGAAGGTGACAAGCGTTTTTCCTGTTTCCTGTTTAGTGTTGATTTTCGTTTATCATTGTGTTTTTTATTTTTTATTTTTCACATTTTTAAAATGTGAGTTGACATTTTCACAAGCTGAATACCATGCAACTGGAAAAAGCCTCAGTTCTGCCAATGATTCAAGAGGTTATCGAAAAAAGTTGTCGCTGGTTCAGCTTCGTACTGTCCTGCCATCTATAAATCTTTGTTTTGATTTAAAGCTTGGTATGTCATATGTTTACAAGACTTTTTTTTGATGAGTTTATGAAAAATACAACTTTTTGCACAAGGCTTAGATAAGGGTGCATTATAAATATGTATACACTTTTATCTTATTTTAATTTTTATTTTCAAGTTCTGTTAAAATAATCGATGTTTTAAAAAAACCAATCTGTAAGTGAATATTAATTATTTGCATGTTTTATTTGAGATAAATTTGTGCCAACACTTCCCGGGTAATAGCTGCTATAACTATGTTGTTATTCATATAATTTTGTATTTTATTCTGGGAACACAACTCTCTATGGAAACAACAAATGGAAGAGGCGAGGAGCAAGTAGGCTATTGAATTGCCCAAAAGCCAAATTGATTGCCAGACTTCTGCGAAGCAAATAGCAAAGGTTGCAAGCTGGGCTGAGGCTGCAGTTGACGTGCTGTTGAAAAATTGCCAGCTAGCCACAAAAGTTGTACGATGCCACACAAAAGGCGCAGAGGCAAACAAATGAGGCAAGGCAACCACTGCGGGGCAACATATCAGAGCTCAACCGATTGACGCATATTTGTATATTTGTATAACATTGCGACAAAAGGACATCGAGGCCGCGACTGAGAATGAGAATGGGATTGGGATTGGTATTGGTATTGTTATTGGCAATGGAAATGGAAATGGGCTAAGAACACGGTCTAGATGCCTGGCCTAATAACCAATATTTACATTTTCGAACTGGCCAAACAATGGCCAAGCGTTTGCATATTTGCATAGCCAGGACAAACTGAAAATATAGATCAACGGCCACGGCCAAAGGAGAACCGGCCAGCGAAAGGCACAAGGGCTGCGCGAGGAGTTAAGGGAAGGTAAATTTCCAAAGATTTCACCAGAAAATTTGTCATTAAGCAAATGCAATAGAATGTCGCGGCCAAACCAGCCCACACAATTAGAGCGAGAGAAAATAGAGCGTATGTGAGATAGTTAGAAAGAGAGAGAGAGAGAGAGTGAGATAGAGAGAGAGAGGCACTGATAAAACCCGCTCGCCTCTTTCATTACTCACTTACTGCGCAACTTTATATAATGCCCAGTTACCGTACAAGTTGCCTATCCCTATCCCAAATTCCGGGTTGCTGTGTTCCGGGGAAAGCGACCAGCGCAGCGGGTGAAATTGGGAAATGTAAAATGGGAAATGCTCTAGTTTTGGATTGCATCATAAAACCGAACTCTGAAACCAGGCGAAAGGGCGGTCGTAAACGTCTTGCGACGACGCAATGTTGTCGACATGCCTTCTCCGAAAATCCTTTATGCAAATGCGTCGAAAGGTTGACGTGACCTTGGGTTACGTTCCCATTGTTTTACAGGGACGAATCGATAGCCAACCCAGTTTTTCATATGCAATTTCCCAAAAATATGCTTTCCTTACCCAAGTTTTTTGTTGTCTTGCATTTTCCGCCCACCCAGCTACCGCGTCAACCCGTTATAGTTTCCGTTATGCGTTTCATTCGCACTCCGATGATTATATCCATTAGCAGGCAGGACAAATCACGCAACGCCCCGTCAGACGGGCGTTGTGCGCGTTGTCCCGGCTGAATGATAATGCAATATGTTGCATGATTTATGCTTGCTGCAGATTCACCAGCCAACTGGAAGGAGAGTGAGACAGGCAGAGAGAAGGGGTTAAAGAGAGGAGACCCAAACTAAAAAGAGTCCTTGCACCCTTTTGCGGAAATATCTATATATATATATATATATATATATATATATATGTGTATACATATTCATTTATATATATTTATGTATATAATTTTTTTGGCAACAGCTTTGTTCAGTCTGTGCTTCTCCTGTTGCAATTTCCTCCCGCCCCTCCGCCCACCTACCCGGTCGTTCCCGTTGCGACAAATATTAACTTCAATAAATTTGACGCACACAGTCCAAATTATGAGTCAATGGCAGGGCAACGGGAGACGTTAGACGGGCCAGATGAGTCTAAAAAAGGGTTCGGCATTGGCTTCACTTCAAACATCTAATAATCAATGCCCCGCTCACCCCTGGAACAGCCCTGGCAGGGAGCCAACCCTCAGCGTTGCCCGTAACCGTGGCCGGCCCTGCTCAATTGCTTTGTCATGTTCACAAGTTGTCATACAGGGTGTTGATGTTGTACTGAAAAATTAAGCACTAGGTATAATGAAATCTGAACGATATATAAAAAATATAATAATAAAAGGTCAGTTAAGTCGGTTAGGAGTGAGCAGCAGCGAGCGTGGATAATAAGACAAAAACGGGGGGTACTCTTTGTGTTAAATAGACGGGCGAAAATTGAGTGTGAAGGATTAAAATGAGTTTATTGGATGCTTACTCCTTTGAGGGATGTGTGCGTGGATATCATATTAGCACAGAGGGAACTATAGGAGAAATGTTAAATAGAAAACAAAATTTGTCGGCTTGAGATAAGTGAAAGGGATTTTGGGAGTACGAATAAGGGAGACATTCAAGTTTATAGAATATGACTTATTATTGCGTTTGCTCTTAAAGATTCTTAATTAAGGTGTATAACACAACATAATGCTAAATATATAATGATATGGCAACAGGAATTTAAATTAGTGTTGAGTCTTTTTATTGGTTAATACTTAAATAAAGAATATGCAGAACATAAAGTGTCTGCTCTTATTATTAGCATAGAATATAGTTATGAGTTGTTGATCAATCTTTTTCATTAGGGGACTCGAACCCTGATCTTCGTTGTTCCATTTAAGCAGAACTGCATCTATGTGGACGATAATGTTGATTATGTTCCCAATGCAAAGAGGCTCACGTAAACAATTAAAAGAAATAACGTGAAATGGATATTTATAGTATTATATAATTATAGCATAAAATATTTAAACACAACAATGTGTACATTACACTATTCTCAATCAAGATATTTTATTGGCCGCACGAAATCTGATGTTGCCAAAGTGCGCTTGTAGACTATAATAGGTTTAACAGCTTTGTGATTATATCATTGCCCGCCAGATTGTTGTGAAGGCTTAGTAAAATAAATATTACAAGATATACAGATTTATGCACTTTTTTCTATTTTTATACCCTGAACTCATTGAATTTGTTAAAAAGAAGGGCATGATAGTTTTTTACACATGTATGTAACAGGCAGAAGAAGCCTTTATTATGTTTATGCTCCATTATTTGTATAAATTCTTAGAGTCAACAGTCCAGTCCAGATCTACTCAAGTCCTTCGGTCTTACTATTAGAGCCAGGTCCGCTTAGGCCCGCCTAGTGTACAAAAAGCTTAAGTTTATTTTAAATGATTGATATATTGATAAGAAACAATATCTACATCCTGTTTCATAACATAACTTTGAAATGTAGAAT
This sequence comes from Drosophila novamexicana, assembly GCF_003285875.2. Taxonomy (NCBI): domain Eukaryota; kingdom Metazoa; phylum Arthropoda; class Insecta; order Diptera; family Drosophilidae; genus Drosophila; species Drosophila novamexicana. The sequence goes on along the minus strand of NW_020824828.1, from coordinate 1,189,994 downwards.
ATCTAGGAGTATACACGTACCCAAAATATTTCACTTTTTGGCTAGCATAGGGGCTTTTGAGGCTGTGTCTTACGCCTTAATTCACATTTGTGAACCATATTAACGTCCCGAAATTTTGATAAAGATCGGACAATAAAGACCGAAGTTATTCAAGAAAATACTTCGCATTGTTTGGGGAAGCATAGGAAGAAGCAACACAGCCGCAGCTTAAGCAAAGGGTGTCTGTGTGTATGTCTGTATTTATGTATACATGTATATGTAAGGGATATCTCCTAGTCAGGCACTGCCGACTAGAGCACTCCAATTTGTTTTCTTTATTTTTTGCAATTTTTTATACATTGAGGCTGAAAATAAAATGCATATGAGAATCTGAAACGGAAACGGGCAACCGGTGGCAGATTTGTTGTTGCCAAAGGGAATTGCAAATATTCTAAATTGCATTTTTTGCCTAAGCGCGCGTGCACGCACACTCACACTCACACGTACACCTACACACACACACACACACACACACATACACACACATGCTTGCATCAAGTGTTGAGTGAAAGGATTTAAAAACAAAAATGTGTGAAGCTCAAACAAAAATCAAAACAAAACACAAATAGACAGATATAAACTCGCAAATGTTTCGCTATGTGTGTGTGTGTGTGTGTGTGTGTGTGTATGTTTGTGTGCGTGCTTGCCTTTTATTTTGCTATTTATTTATTTTACCAGACACGCGAGTTTATTTTTATGGTTTTAAAATGATTTTTAACCCTGCAGGCGCGCGCTTTGCACAATACCTACACTACAGTAAACCGTCTCGACCATTCGGCCGCCCGTTAACCCCTTAGCCCCCGCCGAGCCCGCACACCCACACACACACACACACACACACACACACACACACACACACACACACACACACCTCAGCTGGCGTACTAGTAGGTACAGTGCTTAACCGGAAACGGATGCGAATTGCATGCGTCACGTGACACACGAGCGCATGTCGACGTCGACATCGATGTTGTTTTCGAGCGTTAAGCTTTTAGCGGCCATACTCGCTTCTCGTTACCCGTTACCCGTTACCCGGTGCCCCATGGCCGCATGCCGCATGCCGCACGCCGCACGCCGTATGCCCCATGGCCCATGGGCATCCTTTTAGCTACCAACCATGCAGCTTCAGTGCGACTGATGCATTTTTATTTACTTTTCTGCCAAATGGCAAACTTCACAACACGTTCGCATTTCGGTATTCAGTATTGATTATGCAGGTTGTTGTTGCAAATCTCTGCAACAGCATCGACGACAACAACAGCAACAAAAGCAACAACTGGAACCAACAACAACGTCAACTGTAAACTCAATAAATCTAAATTGCGCACAAAAATAATTGAATCACTAAACCATGAACGGCAAAAAGTATAGATCCCCATTTTTCCCAGTACCGTTATTTTCTATACAATTTGTACATGGACAATATATATAGATATATCTATGGATGTGTGTCCGCCCATATATGTTGTCTTTATCCCTTTTTTATTTCAGTTTTGCTATTGGCTTAGCATTTATTTTTGGTCTGAATATGTGTTGCCGATTTTGGGCAGCTTTTCACAGGTCGCTGCGCTACTTGGTGTCATCGATTTGGGGCTTAACCTGGCCCAGCACCTGACCAATGGCTGCCAGCGGGAGTGTTGGCCACCTGATGTCATACAAATTGTCGCAATTATAAAGACATTCTACAATTTCACTAAGAGTGCTAGTTAGTTATTTAAATACTCTTCTTTTATTCTCATTTTAAAAGGTGTAAAATATTAAAAGACAACATTTGCAATGATTCATGTTCGAATTTGGATGTTGATTTCTCTCAGGTATATAGAATATAACTAAGCATAACTAACTATAGTACAACTTTTAAGAGTTTGGTAGCTCCTAAATCAATTCCCAATAGATTTTGATCTTTTGCAGTGGGTTCCTCAATTGGCGAACATATATTTCTAAATGTTTAGCAAGTCCTTTCTTTGTTTCTTTATAATTTTGAAAATTTGCCCATTTATTCATCAATTTATTTGAGAATTAATTGTTGAAAGTTTAGACTAGATTCGGGCTTGTAGAAATTTATATTTACAAAATACTAAATCTCATTCACTAAGAAAAATTAATTCAACTGAAGAGAACTAATATTGTATATATTTTTAAGATTTATGTTTTACTTAAATAGCGATAAAGAAAAAGATATTGTTTTCCCAATAACTTTTCTAAGCTCAGCAATTACGGGCTTGACCATGTTCCGATCATATAAGCAATAATATACACATTCGATCGGTACAGAGTTTTCAAATGTGTTATACTTGTTAGTATTGAAATCTGTGTGCTTCGTTTTCCAATTTCTTAAGTCACAGCCCCATTTTGATTTGAACACCTTTGTGTGTGGATTGCGTTGGTGAACAGAACATGGAGCAACCCATATTCCCGTATGCATATTTAATACTTATTTATATAAAATCTTAAAAATAGCAAATTAGAAAATGCGAACTAGAATAATTTTAATGCGAAAATCAAATAGAAGGCGATGAAAGCTGCGGCAAACAACCCGCACAGTTGTGAGGCAACCAACCCGTTGCAGGCTGAACCCGTCTGATCCATTCTGATCTGATCTGATCCGATCCGCGACTCAGCGCGGCGAAAGTGTAACAAACTGAAAGCATAATTTGCATCTTGTGTTAAAATTAAAAAATATAAATATGTGTGTGTTAAAAAAAGGCAGCACAGAAAGGAGTAAATAAATAAATAAATCCTACTTAATGTCACAATCAATCCGTGGCAGGACAATGGGTCAGGAGCCCGGTCGGGTTGGTTACAAAACTTGCATAAGGGACGCACAAGACGGGGCAGGGGCAGGCACTGTGACGGGAACGGGGCTGGGGCAGGGGCAGGGGCAGGGGCAGGAGCAGGCAAGGGCTAAAGTTGCTGAAATCTGAACCCCTATTAGCGCGCATTTAACTGTTCATTTGAAAGTTTTATTTGGCGCGCTGATGCGTTAAATCAGCACAACAACAACAAGGACACCAACGAGGACGACGACGAGGACGAGGCAAGCAGCAGGCAACGTGGCACTGACTGACAAGCTGCCATAGCCTCAGCTGCTGCTGCTGTTGCCTCAGTCGCAGCCTCAGTCGCTGTCTCCGTCTCTGCTCTCGGCCAGGAGCCAGTGACATGTATAATTTTAATCCAGCTGTAACATAAGTTTTTGATTTGACAAATCCTCGAAGCGCTGTTTCGGGCTGTTTCGCCCGCCGACAATACGAAACTATTTGACAGAAATTGAAATGTTGTTTTGTGGCCATGCCAACGTCAATCGAGGGTGGACTCCAGGACACACATATACACACGCATGCTGGATATTTTTGGGAGTACACGGCATGTGCTGTTGATGCGCACCAGGATCACGGCCACGTCCACGTCCACAGGCGCAGGCACGGGCTCGGCCTCAGCCTCGGCCTGGGTTATTTAAATTGCGCTTGAAGCTCATACGCAAATATTCAGTCAAAGGGTGGCCCACACCCTGCTTTCGGTGGCTACAAAAGCGAAAAAAGGGGGTTGCTTCATAAATATCTCAACATTAACATTAATTGCACTCCATGTCCTCGATGTCCTCTTGTGTGGGCCCACAAGAGCGGCATCCTGAGAAATCGAACGGCTGCTCCCTGGCCTGCCCTGGCCTGGCCGGCCCGATTGCCCAAGCTGTGCCGTTTCTCCTTAGCATTTCGCGCTCGTATTCGCATTTCCATGCCCATTCCCCTGGCACTTGCCCCCTTTTTTTTGGACTTCGCTTGGGCTTGTTTTATTTTATTTGATTCTCTTTTTTTTGTTGAGGGTGCCGCATTGGCCACAAAACGCAGCCACCGTTCTCGATAGCTGGTCCACGAACCCTGCTTTGAAGTGATCTCTGTGCATGTTCTCGTGGTTGTTAGTTTGGCCTGCCCCGGCATTGTGGCATTATTTTAATAATGAAGCCACTGCCGCAGCCCGCTCGCATTCTTCTTTCAGCCGACTGCCGCATCCATTTCCTCCACCACCCCCACAGCCGCCACAGGCCGATGGGCTTTTCAATTTTTTTGCGCCCACTGACAAAGCACGCGGAATGGCATGAGCCACAGCTGCGTCGGAATCAGCATCAGCATCAGAGTCCGAGTCCGAGTCCTCGTCTGCTCTTGCCCTTGCCTGAGTGGTGGGCACAAACTAATAAGTTGACGCATTAATTGGCTTACAGGCATTCCCTGCATAGCTCACTCTGCGCCAGACCGACAGACCGCCGGCTCCGCAGTTGACTCCCGGCCCTGACACAAAGCCAGTCAAACGGAGGTCGCTTCTATTAATTTGCTGCCTTATTCACATGGCTTTGGAGTAGGACTTGGACTAATAAGGCTAAGGCCAGCTACGTTTGCGTGTTGATATAATAATTTTATTAAATAAGAAATTGCCAGAAATAATATTAAAAACCAAGAGCCAAGATCCAAGATGTTAGTAAAATTTTGATGGCGTGCATGCTCTTTTAATTCAACATAACTTACTGGAGAATTGAATTTTTCTACAGATCATCTATGTGCTCTCTTGACCAATTGTGAGTTAAGACAAACTGTTTAATAGAATTATTTTATTTTTATAAAAATAATTTTTATAAAAATATGTGTATTTATTAAGAGTAACTAAGTAATAGAACCGTGTTAATTTGTAAGCAATATTTAGCCAAAACTTATTGCGTCACCATGAATTTCTGGAAAAGTTCGAGTTTTAAAAGGCAGAGCAAACTGTTGTATTCGGGCAGCTTAGCCACATATCAGACGAGTTATGCTCGACTGCGCCACTTTGAGGCATAACCGCACGCCCAGATGTGTGTCCCGGACTAATCAGCATGCAGTGATCCGTGCCGGAGGATGGCTTGACGAAAAGAAGACAAGGACATCAAATTCAACTTAGCGGAGAGCCTTGAGTGTGTGTGTGTGGCTCTGCGTGTGGGTGTGGGTGTGAGCGGCGTGTGAAGCGGTGCAGGAGGGCAACAAGTTTGTCGCCCGCTGGACACGTGTGCACTTTCTTTTGGGCGAGATTTAAGCCCAGGCACGAGCAGAGTAACGGAATCAACCACCCACAAAAGCCGCGAGGCAGCGACCACCCCTTCCCCCATCTACACCAAATTGCCGTATGAATACGAATACGAGTATGAATGTGAGTGTGAGTATGAGTATGAATACGAGCAGAGCGCATTGTTGTTATTGTTGTGCCAATTTTGAAGTAGTTGATGGTTCAGCTACGTGCCCGCTTATTGTTTGATGTGGATTTTAATTGAACTTAAGTTGATGTTGATGGTTGGATTGGATGGTCTGCTCGGGTCGGGTCTGGTCTGGTCTGGTCTGGGGTGGCAGGCGGATGCTTAACAACGGGACCATCGACAACCGCAAATATTAAAAAACCAAAAAAACATGAATAAATGACGGACAGTGGGTGCACGACGGCGACGAGTCGACAAAAATGCGAACAAAAACACGTTGCACTCATTAAAAAGGCAGCCGGGCTTCTGTCCCGGCCAGGTTGAACAGCCGCCAGGAAGCGAGCGAGGAGCGTCGAATACATATAATCGTAATTCACAACGCATATGCCACTCAATGAGGCGCAAAGGGGTGGCTGCTTCTTGTTGTTGTTGCTGTTGTTGCTGTTGCTGCTGTTACTCACTTGTCAGGACTCATTGTTAATGACAGGACTTATTGCCGAACAATTGCGAACGCAATGCCAGCGTTAATTTGAATTTGATAAATGGTAGCAGGCGGCGGCGGCGACTGACGTTTAGGAAAATTCTTACCAGCCAAGGCACGAACCCGTTTTTCCGGCCGACCAGCAGGTTTTTCCATGTCCGGTTACCTTTATGTACACACACATGAATGGAACATGAAGAAACCGTCATCAAGACGGTCTTAGGCAAATTGATCTATTTGAGGACCTCCTCAGTCCTAATCCCAAAGTATTATCCTGCTTAGTCGCAGCCCTCGAGCTGTGTGAGCAATCTGCTTGCGCAAAGTAAATTTAATTTTAATAATTCTCATCCATTTGCTGACATTTTGCTTAAGATTGCACTTATCGCTCGTCCTCTGGCATACAAAATGACATTAGCCAAAAATCTGGCATTGACGTTCGTTATTGTTGTCATTATGCCGGATGTGGTTGCCGTGACCAAACTGACAGGCGCATTGACAGGGAGTCTTGTGAAATCCGTAGTCATATCGTCGCTTTGTTGACCAGTCCACAATTGGACTACGCGCCAAAATGACCCAAATTCACCTTTCATTGTTCTTCTGAGCGTTGTTCTTCCTACAAGAAGTCATTGGTAAGTTCTCGACTAGGCGATCCCCTTCATTCAGCTTCGGCTTACCGCAACTAACATTCGCATAACTATGCTGCTTACCTAGCTCCTAAACAGTTTCTATATAATGTATATGATATAGAAGTCCAATGCCTAGATAGTAAGTATCTAGATAGCATATTATCCATCCATAGGAATAATCAGGCGAAAGTGGGTTTTCTATGAAGGCTAGGTGTAGAAAAATAGCCTATTTGCATGAGTCTTCGGCACCTTGAAGATAACAAATGGGTATTATTTTATATCGAGAGTGAAAAAAACTTGAATAGCTGCGTTATATTGGATTGAGAAAATCATTTTCCCTTGGGGCCTCTCAAAGTACTTGGACTATGTGTTTTATTAGAAGGAAACGACTGAATCACGTGTTCGTTGCAAGACAATTAAAAGGACATCGGCTACGCTGTCGAGCCCAACCCTGAGCGAGTGTTTTGAACCTTCAACCTGATGACAATATTATTGTTAAATTGCAAAGCGCGCAAATCAAATTAACATGCGCTGTGCTTTTTTGTTCTCTTTGTTGTCGTTGTTGTTGTCTTTTGGCCGCAGAAAAATGGTTGGCAATGTCGCTGCCAACCACAGCAGCAACCCCCAAAAGGCGGCAACCACATGGCCGCCATGGCCACCCCCAAAGGAGCGTCAAATGAACCAGCATAGCCACCCAGCCCACCCACCAGTTGTGACCGGCTGGCGGCGTTAATGACGCACAAGTGTGACACTTTTTGGGCGGCAGCGGTAGCGTCGACGTCAGCGTCGCCGTCTGCAGAGTTGAAAAACGAAACAAGAGCAAATTGTTACTATTGCTTTTTAGCACAGTGTGTGTGTGTGTGTGTGTGTGTGTGCGCGTGTGTATGGTAGCGACAACAACAACTGAGCATGAATAAATGAAAGCAGAAAATAAGTTGATTTTAATATGGAATTTCACGCTGGCTCTTTCCCTGTTTGTCTCATTTCCTAGTGGGCCTCGCGTTGCCTTCCATTCTTCTATGCCTTGCATTTGTGTGCGTGCCTTTGTATCTGTGTGTATCTCTGTGGGTGTGTGTGCGTTTTATTTCGGCAACAAGGAAAAAAGAAAATGCCGTTTAATTGAAAATTATCGCTACATGGTTGTCACGCAATTATTTCGCGTTATCACCGACCTCGCGGCCGCCAGCAAAGTGGGGGTGTGGGCTGTGTGCGCTAAACAGTGGAGGGGCGGAGTGGGGGTTGGTTTGCTTGCAGCAGCCAAAGAATTCAATGGTGTTGCTCAGATGTGTTGAGACAACCCTCGGCGGCAGCCCTGTCACCGATTCAGTATCATTTATATTGTTGTTCGCATATCCCAGGCGTGGCGAATGCGCTTAAACAAGTGCAACAGCAACAACAGCAGCAACAACAACAACAACAACAACAACAATACCAGGCACATCAGGCAACAATTACAGCAACTGGAAACGTGTGTTGGGTCTGGGGCACCCAAAAAAGAAAACCAACCACCTCAAACACCACCTGAGGTTGTCATAGCTGCCGCGATAATTTGCACAATAATTGATTGACACAGGCACAAAGCGACACATACACATGTTCACACACAGACGCAGACACCTACACACACACGCACACACACACAAATTCGCGCTCGCCTGTTTCTACAGCGTGAAATTTTAATTGTCCTAAAGCCGAGTTTTGCAATCAAAATAAAAAAAACATCTATTAAATACAAAAAAAAGCGTTTAAAAACTACCAACTTAGGTTAAGTGTTGGACGGGGGGCAAGCGGCCCTAAGGGGTGGATAATATTAAATGCTGTTGGACACGGGTCAAGCTCTGTGTTTATTGGAGGTCAAACGTATATCGAATGTGTAAACTCTAGATGAAAAATTACTTTATTTATATAGATGATTATGTTGGATTACCAAAATGGGGCGTATAAGCAGGCTCAAGTTATATTTTAAGCATATTTATATAAACATAAACAACAGATTCATTATCATTCCAATAGATACGAGGAGAACAAATGTTAGTTCCATGTAGTAGCCTACTTATTCGCTGTTCGACTCGTAGCATTCGATTGTTCACTTATTATTCAAAATTTCTTACCCAAATTGTCCATTGGATAATTGATGAAAATGACTTTGGGGCTGCCTGAGTATGAGGAAGCAATTATGAATATGCATAAATATAATATTAATATGAAGGAAGCCTATTAGCAAATATGAAAGGCATATTACGCATGTCTACAAGCTCAACAAGAATTTTTTTGGTGGCACGGTTCATGGTTTAAGCCAATGCCGCGCCTTTACGATCGGTTCTTGAATCTTGTTCTACATAAGTGTGCACCCAGGCTTGGGTTCGATCCTTGATTCTTAAATTTAGTTTTCATTTATAATGTCATTGTTCGATTTATTATTAATCATTAATTTTAATTGTTTATTCATATGAGGTCCCCCAAAAAATGGTCGTTGCTACAGTTTATACAAAGTTTAAAGTTTATACAGTATAATCATTCGTTCTACTACAAATGTTGTAAGCCCTCGATATTTTCATATAGATGTTGCGGGCTTATTTTGATTTCAAATCAAAGTTGGAATCCAATTAAATTTGGTTTGATTAATCTAACGGGTAGGTCGCAAGCTATATATGCTTTGCGACTGAACCTCTCGTAAATGTTTTCAAATTTAGCTCTGATTAAGCTAAGCAGTTTTTAAACAAATGGTTGGGCTTAATATAAAGGTTCTTGGTAAAAAGTAATTGGAATTCCGTGTTGCCCTTATATCTAAATCGTTGCAGAGTATGCCATGACGTAGCATCTTGAATGCTAACCAGGCAGCCAACTAATTGACCTATTGATGGGTTTATTAAGTACCCACCGTGGAAATGAAGCAACAACAACTAGACAAAAGCCACCTTCAATTTAATCAAACAAAAAAAGAAAATGAAAAGAAAAAAATGCGCAGCCAAACAAGCCACATAAACAAACCAACTCGGGGCTAGGGCTGTTCAATAGAGTCAACTATGAGTATTTAATATAAGAATCTAAAGGCAGAAATCCTAGGACCAGAGCATTAATCAATCTCATCACACAATAAGTGAGAGGCATAAAAAGGAATTCAAGAGAACTGACTGGCTAGAAGCCTGGTAATGTTTTCATAAACCAATTTATACACAAACAATAAATCGCTGGGCAGCAGAAAAGAATTTTGTGAATGAAAGTGAAGCTGTCGAACAGGTTGGGAACTTATCCAAAACGGGGAAACGGAGCTGGAAACAATGCAAGGGAAATGGTCGTTTTCTACGTGGCCAGGTATCTTTTCTTTGATTGCGATTGCGGCTGTGTTCTGGTTCGGGTTCTGGTCAGGATCATGGGGTGTGTTGGCTCAATCAATGCCAGCCGAACAAGTGTTATGAATGATTTGATGTTTTTATTTGTCATTGAGAGACGTTACGACCTGCGAGCTCAACAAACCAATTCAACCACGAGGTCCCGGGAAGGGGGCCAAATGTCCGTAGATGGAAAAAATCACCAATAATAGTTTTGATTTCACTTTTCTCTTGTGCTCCCAGACGACCAGGCGACGACCGCAGCTTGCGACATGATTTATGAACCAGAGCTGTTCCTAAAAAAGAAAAAAATATATATATATAACCCGAAATCAAAGCCTTGCCACAACTTTTGTCCTGTGCAGTCTGCACCACCACGAACTTGGTTAAGAAACAATGAAATATGTTTCAATAAACTGGTCGCAGCCGAACGCTGCCCTAAGCTGATCCACACCACACCGGGGGTCCGTCACATTGGAGTTAAACAAATAGCTGCGGGGAGCACGGCCAGTCATATGGTCACTGGAACCTTCATAATGACAGACATCCACCCGTAATCAGTTTTGGAGTCTGCCGCTGGCCATCATAAACGGGTCGACAGTCGTATATTAACGGCTTAATTGACCACCGTGTGGCTATGGTCTGTGGTCGCTCTGTGTCTCTGTTTGCATGTGTGTGTGTGTGTGGGTGGGTGTGTGTGTGGGTGTGTGTCAAATGGCGATTGGCTAGTCATCAACCAGCTCCACAACTGTTGCCTTGGATCAGTTTATGGGCTGGATAAAAATGCTTAAAGCGAATTTGGCATGATCCAGTGGAAGTGCCTAACTTAGTGATACCCTGTAACCAGCTGCTGTAGCAAACACTTTCACTTAGAACAATAGCTATACTCTTTCTTTTTTAAGTTGTACACTATTGGAAATTTATGCTTGAATAATTTCGATGCCTACATTGCGATCTTCATTAAATATTTCTTAAGTGTGTATAGACTGACGCTCCAAGCTTTACCTTCTATGAAGTCTTCCAAACGGGGGCTGAATGGTAGTAAAGTGTTAAGAGAAAAGCGCAATGGGCGGGTTTAATAAAAACAAAAAACAAAACCCAAAAAAAAACACAGATTTAACTTTGTGGTGTCGAATATACGATACCCTGTACTTTGTTACAGTCTCGGTGTGTAATCGGTAAACAAATGCTTGTTTTTTGAATGAATCTTTTTTTTCTTATAGATATACAAAAAGTGTAATTAGGAAGACCCATGGCCCCAAACACAGTCATAAAGCGAATATACCCTCCTCTGATACACTCATACGCGAAATCAACAATGGAACAAATTAGTTTGAAACAGTCAATGGGCAGTCCTTAAAAGCGAATTTCGGCCAGGCGAAAATCAGAAGCCAACCCCCAAAAGTATCATCCACACAAAACGCCTCTCTCACAGACCTAGGCCCAACGCCATATTTACTGCCAGGCCGGCTAATCAATGAGCCACCATTTGTCTGGTCCAGGCCCTGGTACTCCGGCCAGCGTTTATCCCCATCCCCTTAGACAACATAAAAGAACTTATGAAATGTGCCTTTTGAATTTTCAATTTAAAAATTGACTTTAATGTGAGACATTGATTATATTTTTTTGTTTCTCAAATAATTGAGCATCAAAAATATACAAAACAAAGAACTTCTTTTTTTGGAGCTAACATTTTTAAATATTTGTAAGCACTATAATTCTTACCAAATATCTCGAATATCAGACACGCAACCTTTATACCCTTGCAGAGGGTATTATAGTTTTGTCATCGATGTAGGTTTTCGACCATATTCTTAATAGGTATCGACCGCTGAGCCGTTATAGCCAAGTTTGTCCGTCTTTATATTTCGGACTCGGTTGAATTGCTGTTTTCCGCAAATAACTGCAAGGTCATATAGAGATTGGAGTAATTTATCATAATGAATATTTGAATATACATATTAAAGTATTTTATAACTATGATGTAGGATATTGTCAATAGAAACCCCAAATTTATTAAAAAAAAAGCGACAATCAAGCGGTCTAAAGCCGTTATATTTATGTTAGGGTATTTATTCATCGGTGTACTGTCATGTTTCAACTGCATCTCAATACTCGTTAAATTGCCAATGGAGGATTCTTACATTACATTAAACAAGCACGAGTGCTAATGGATAAAAACAAAAATAAAATCAAGAGCTATAAAAAAGTGAGTAGCAAATATAAGAGGAGACTAGTGTCTCTCCCTTCCCTCTCCCCTCTCTCACTCATTCCTTCTCTCTCTCTCTCTGTTTGTTGAAGCATTTTGCTATTCAAGCACTTCGAATGTGGAAAACGACGTTAATTGAACCATCAAAAGAGTCATTTTCGATTTTTTCGTTAAGGTGATTGGGCAAATATATTGAACTATATACTTGCTGGAGAATGAACGCGAGCAAAACGAATACCATGGGCTAGTCCAGTTGGCTGCAATCATAAAAATAAAAATAAACGGCCAAATAAACGGTTAAATAAACTGCTAAGCAAACGGCTAAATGACTGAGAATCGAGTGCCTGACTTCTACGGCTGCATTTCAATTGCAGTTTCAAAATATTCGCTTCTATTGGCCCGCTACTTAGGTAGTCAAATGGTAAGCATACGCAGTTATCCTTTAGCACGAATCCTTTTTTCGCTTGAAACTCGCAGGAACGGCGGAAGGAGTGAGCAAAATGGCTAAAAGTATTCGAACCCACAGCCAAAAAGGCTGGCGTTAAAAAGAAAAGAGTTTGGCCGCGTGTTGGAAGCGTGTCAGGTAGTCGGTGAGTGTCGCTAGTCCGAACGCGTCCTGGCCGTGTCCTTGACTCCAGAGCCCATTGCATAAAGTTGCCAGAGGCCTGACGCAATGGCCAAAACAATGGCAGGTATATCTTACCCAGAAGATGATTCAACTCTATGCAACCCGCAAAACCTCAGCAATCGCCCGACCCTGCCGGTCCGACTCAGTCAGGCCCGGCCATAAAGCACCCTTGGGCTGGTGTCTATGTAATTACCGGGAAGTTACGGCCGGTTTTTCGTGGCCCTAAAGAGCATTCGCACAGTGTCTTTGCGTTTGGCAATAACGTAATTGTTAGGCGTTGTGTTAACCAGAAACTCATCGTAAGGCAAAAATATACAAAACGTATCTCTTTCATTTTGGTGATCGTGTCTCGATGATGAGGGGTATCTCTCTGGCGGTTTTATTTGACAAGCATTGGGGGCTGCGCACCCGCGAAGGTTGTGTGTCGCTTGATATCTATTGACAGCGCCACAATTTGTTTTCGTCCGAACAGTGGTGGCATCTACTGTGGAGTCTGTCTGTATTACGGGCTCGCCATGCCCAGATCGCCTTCAATTTTTTATGCAATGTAATCCTCTTGCACTGACCTCATGTATAGATTATGGGTCATGCAGATGGTCATGTTGCAGGCGCTTAGGAATCCGTTCAAGAGAGTATTTTGCATATTGGAATAGATGAGGTTGGATTAAGGATTGTGCTTTCTTTGTACAATTCACAATTTAATGAAGAAATTTAATCCGAAATCGAGAATTGAATAAGTATATCTGTAGATTTCGTGTTCCTGCTCTCGTGTGACTATCCCAGTTCCAATCCTGCTCAGCTAGCCAAATGACGTTCAGCCCACAGCCTGTTGGGATTATAACCCTACCAGGGGGTTGCATCATAAACCAATTGACTTCCTAACCGTTCAAACAGCCCACTAAACATTAACAAAAGTATTGCTGAAAATTGAATATGAAAATGGGCGAAAATTCGCTGAAAAAGGAGAGAAATACAAAAAAAAAGCAACTGCAATTAAATGTGCACAAAAAATGTGACGAGAAAAAAAGGATTTGTCCACGAATTCACGCGAATTATATTTTATGGCTTATGGTAGAGTTAGGGCTAGGGTTAGGGTATAACCCTCACCCAAACCTAACCCTAAAACTGACCGCGCCGACTACCTGACCAGCGGCTTAATTATGTCATTTGGCGTAAGTCAAGGCTGCAAAGTCAATTGCCAAAAAAAAAGGAGAAAAAATCCCAAAAAAAAGTACACACAATAAAAAGATGACAAACGATATGTAATACATGTCTGACCAGGCACATATGTATATACATATATATAGGCATATATATGTATTTCATTCCATATTTGACTCTTTCTCTTCGTTTCACTCTCTCGGTTGCAGCGAATTCGCCGCCTGTGACACTTGCCTCTCCGCAATATTGCGCTGACAGCAACGAGAAATAATAGCCCAACAATTTATACAATTTATGAGTTTGTGAGTGTGCGACAGCAGCAACAACAGCTTGGAGAAGGGTTACCAAAAAAATGGGCAAAGCATGCTAGGGTGGAGGCAGCTGGGAGTGGGTGCCTGGTCTGGGTTCGGGTTAAAAAAAAGGAGAAAAATCAAAACAAGAATCATAAATTCGGCATGTCTAATGACAATTTCCTTGGCTACAAGTGAGCATGTGTGTGAGTGTGTGTGTGTGTGTGTGTGTGCGGGTGTGTGTTTGTGTGTGCGCGGGATTGTGGAGGGGTGGGTTGTGCAAGGGCGTGCGAATGAGGCTGTTTAAGCTAACCCGGGGTAGTAATTTTAACCGTTTTTATCGCTTTGATTCTTCGATTTGGCTCTATTTTTATGAGCGCTCACATAAAAATCGTTTACTCTGCTGCGTTTTAAGGATTTCATAACAGATTTCTGAATGTCACGGACCGTAGAGACCAATTCAAAAACGACTATGGACAACCCCTTTAGGCCATTTTAAAAAGGCTGATTGCAGGGGGGGCACACTTAGAAGATATTTCTATGAATTATAATTTAATTGGCGTTGCGTCTAAAGCCAGACCAGGCAGCTGGGCTGCGTCTCGCTTTGGCTTTGATGGCTGCCAAAATAAAATGCAATTATGCCAAGAGCCAAGAGTCAAACGGCGGCTGCAAAGTGCCAGGCGCATCCGCAATATAAATCAAAGATGTGGCTCAAGCAGATCCTGCTGCAAGTCGAACCCATTGTGACAGAGCCTATAATTCACAGCTTCATAGAATCGCAGGACCCAGTAGCCGCTGCTCCTGCTGGCAAATAAAGCAATCAAGGGCTGTGGCCAAAGGAAGAGCCAACTGTAGCATTTTGTATTGTCTGCGGGCCCTACTTGGTCGGTGGTAATTGTTGTGCTGCGTAGCCCAAATTATAATGGGCGATGATGTCACCACACACGGAGAGACAGACCGAGAGACGGAGAGAGTACATAGCCAGTCGAGATGAGAAGGACCTTACGCCATTGTCGTTTCCTGTTCCTGTTTTCTTATTGTCTAACGCTCTTTCAGCCGTTTTACGATTATCTTTCACGGAGCCAGACATCAACTTAAGCCCAAAAGCGGACCCCAACCCAGTCCCTGACCCATGCTCATTGTGGCCAGGGCACTTTAGGGCCCTTAGCCACAGCGTGGGTGGCCATTCAAGTTGTCACATTCGGTATAAGTCTCAATAAAAAGGCATTTGATGTGCTTATAGTGTGCCCCTCTGCCCCTGCCACGCCCAACAAACAGATAATGGAAATCGAAGGGCTATTGAGTTGCCCAACTTATTAAATCAGGCTCGCAAAAGCTAACCAAGCATGCCCTGTGACCAGCGCCCGCCCAACAACCCCTTCACAACAACCAAATCCAGTTCCAGTTCCAGTTCTTTTTCCTGTTCCCGTTCCCGTTCCCGTTCAGCTCAGCAAATCTTGTTTACCCAAACTATTAGTTGGGAAAAGAATTTGGGTGCGCATTTGGATGCGGATTCGGCAGGGATTTGCGGCCTCTGATGCTGACCAGCGATGGGCCGAACAAAATGCAAAATCAAATAAAAATGAGCATAAAATAAAAGTGCTTTGCACGAAAGTGGCCGACTGTGAAATACCCAGTACTGATTGTGTTTAAACAGTGAAATCTTCTTGAAATGTGATTGCTGTACGAAAACATGCTCAGATTTGTGTGTTAATTAGTTGACTTTCTCATAAATTGAAGTAGATTAAATAATTAGATAGCTCGACGCATTCAATTAGATGGACAGATAAACTGACTACACTAAGAGTATACATCAATTTATACCAGGCCCTTCTTTCATTATACCCATCCTTTATACACACTTTCACTCGCTACAGGGTATAGTTAAATGTGTTACATTGATGAATGGGGCTCGGGGGGGTATGAGGCAGGTTTGGTGTGCCCCCGGGAGACACAGAAGGCAGTACACACTCCGTCGCCATCAACATGCAGCGTTTAGTTTGATTTCGTTTTGAATGTTTATTTTATTGCGTGGAAAATGACGCCAACGTGGCCAAGAAATGTCCACGTCGCCGCCTTATCGACTGCCCGGACTGCCCGGCGAATGTCCCCATTGTCCATCTGCAATTTCATCTCTGCCATTCTTCTCACTCTGCTGGCCAATTGGGTGAACTGGCTTATTCGGGGCCGGCCATTTGGCAGGCGACGTGGACACGGCTCCAGTCGCTTTTTATGGCCACTGATTGTATCGAATATTTCGTACGCAATAAAATTCAAATATACTTGCGATAAAAATCAAATCTGGTTGGACATTTAAGCAGCCCAATTCCCTACCCCAACACCCGGGCAACCTAAGCAGCCCACTCCCCTAAACCAGCATCTGGTCCATTTCCACTGCGGAGTTTTTTTTGGCTTTTTCAATTTTCCTTTACAACTTTGCTGGAAACCTTGCAGAGTCCAATGCTGTTCAGGCCTGAAGCGAGGCATATCGGTTTACCCTATTAGGAATGATTCGAAGTAAGACCCAACATAACTTATTGATAAATATTTTAGCTGGAAGCTCAGCGATTTTCGTGATAAACCTCTTACAGACAGATAATCCCTCTTGCCAAATATGATGGCAAACTAAAGATCTTCACACTTTTGCTCTAACTTCAAGGCGGACCATCTGTCGGCATGAATATGCATATGTAGTCCTGTAATATTCTGCGCTTTATCCTCTTTAATTTATATCATATTTATAGTTATTCTCCAAATGCTTGGACTAGGTGAGAGTTGCTCTTGTTCATATTTCCTAGTTCATAAAAGCTGGAAAGGTATTTGTATAGACATATCAAAGATTCAATTTATTTCAGCTTAACGTAACCAAATATATGTATAACTGAGTTTACCACGAAAGCAGCAACAAATTGAAAATGAAAAATCAATTGCAGTGCAGTTGTTAGGCATATAAGGAATGCCGACCAGTTTCCAAGAAAGTGACCAACTGCGGTTAGTGATAGGACTGGCCAAGGCAGGAGGCTCAGCTCGAACCAGGCCGAGACCCAGATACAGATAGTTGCAGAGAATTGGAGATGCAGGCAGCAATCATCTTACCATGTGCAGACGCACGACACTAATGAAGTGCTCTCTCCCACCCCTATGACAGGCGACAGCAAACGGCAACGGCAAATAAAACACCTACAATCCATGGCAGAGGGCACTAGATAGAAGTCGGAGGATGACTAAAGACGCAGCATGGAGCCTAGCCAAGGGACATAGAATTGAGAGGACGAATTGCAGAGCGCTCATGCTTAGGACACAGTTCGGGCACCTTTTTTTTCGTTTTGGCAAAAACCTGCCCAAACAGTAGGAGCCCTGGTTGCCGACTGGTTGTCGCTGCAGGGCAATTAGAGCATTATCAGGCGGCAATAATCGGCTCGTTTGCACCCAAGTGTCGTCGCAGTCGCTGCTGACATTGTGTAATAAAAGCAGCGACGAGGCGGCTGCCACATGAAGTGTCTGCGAATCTCAACCTTCTCCGCTAAGGAGTATGCAGCATGGAGTATGACGAAAAACAACAGGATATTTAGGGCAAGCTATCTGCCACGTTATCTTCTGTCGAGCTGCTCCTTTGTTATGCCGAGTCTGTCTCTGTCTCTGTCCCTGTCTCCGTCTCTGTCTCTGGCAAACAGCAGCAGCCGACCAAGGGCTGCAACTAGGCGACATGATGGACATTCTGAGTGCAACTTGTAGACATGCTGCATGTTGCACGCTGGGTGCTGCACGTTGGCGGCAGTCGGCGACAGACGGCATCAAAGTCTATTATCACAATTTTTGGGATTTGCCTTAAATCACGCACATGTCTGCGTTTTCGTTATCAACCCTGGCATGCGTACAACTCAATTAAAATACCAGGAACACATTTTCTGCCTCAGTTTTGTTCCTTTTGTCTTGTTGTTGTCGTGAAAGTGTTTCCTTTAAAGCGGTTCTGTGGTTTTTGATGTTTAGCTTCTCCGCTTCCTAATCCCTTTAATTAATGATAATGCGCGCAGCAAACTCGTAAATATTACCCAACCTCTAGGCCGAAGGAACATACGAGTACACACACACACAAACACACACACACACACACATAAACAAGCACACACTCCAACTGCTTTGGCTTTACAAGTGGTCGCTGACCAGCAGCCAGTTAACTGCATCCTGCAGTAAAATGGTAGCAACAATTTCTGCAAGTCTTCAAATCTCCAGCTAGGTAATATGCAGACCGCAGCACTACTTCGTTGCTCTCCACTCGAATTGAAGATTACAGTACTTCGTTTGTATTTTATATAAGCTGCATTTAATAAACTGAACTAAAAATTCAACTGAGGTGCAACACTAATTGTTATAATAAACAATAGTTTGCAATCAACTGATAGTGACATATATATTAATCAAAATAATTCAACACTTCTAGTTTAAGTTACGCCAAGAACCATATTTTGATCTCATCGCGCAATACTTAAAAATATATAAAAATATATATATAAAATATATAATATATATATAAAAATATCAATTAAAAACAATGCTCTATTTATAGAATAATGCAAAAAAAGCTAGTAGATAGGAAGCTTTCCCTGATTCTATGTTTTTGGGAACGGCAGTGGGCGTGGCGATGTTTTTGTGGACTCAATCCTTCCATATTTGGAGTCTTTGGATTAAATATTGCATTTAAACATTCACACCTAATCAATCTCATATATTTCGCTTTGCGAACAGAGTATTCAAATTTTTTTTTATAATAATTCGCATATAAAAGTTTAAAATTTCGTCAAAAAAATATTGTTTATTCTATAAAAGAAAAACGTACATTTTATAAATCTGTTTTTATAGTTTGGATATCATATTAGTAATATTAATATAATTATTGAATTTTGTTTTATTTCAAGAAATAAAACAAAAATATATGTTGTTTTCTAAAAATATAATTGTCATAAACTTATTATTGAAAATATGTTAGAAGCAATAACATAGAAAGTATTTTAAATATTTGTACCAATTATCTGCAAACACCTTCAATACATTTTCTTAGATTTCAGGGCCACTTTTGCGATCCTGAAACTAAGCTAAATAAACCTTATACAAAATATATGCAACACAGCCTCATTCCAATCAGGAGATATTTTTTTTTTAAGTTGCAAAAGATTTTTAAATACTTAGCAATCTAATTTTTTAAGTAATGGAAAATGGGAAAATATAGAATATCAGTAGATTTAAATTTTAGCCATATAGCGATTTGGACCTTCCCCTAGCTTAAAGAGATCTTGACATGCGCACTATAACCCCTCCCCAAAAGCAAAGTAACCACAACCCCATCCCTCTGGAGCTCATGCGCTTAGCCGCAATGAGATGCAACCCTGACGCGCAGATAAAAAGCAGCTATGATTATATGTGTGTGGTCTGTGGTATAGTTTGTGGGGGGTTGGGCATGTAGGGGGCTGTTCGCCAAAAGGGATACTTTGCGCCACGGTTTATCTGACTGCCAGCTGCTGTTGTTGTTGGTGTAACGTGTTTTTTTACAGTCAGTTCTAGAGATGTCGTCCTGATGTCGTGGTGTTATCCTGCTGCTCGTATTGTACGTGTCACATGGGTTAACTGTGCCATGTTTCAAGCTGTGCGTTGTCGCTGATATCCTTGTTATTGTCCTTGCTGCTGTCCAGTGCAAATGCCAATTTGCATTTAACACCGAGTGTTAGCCACTGGGTGACAGGCATTAAATAATTAACGCGCCTTAAACATTCACAAGGCCAACTAAAAAACACAGCGAGACAAGCAGAGGGAGCTAAAAGTAATCCCAGATTGCCGCGGCAAAGAAAATTCATCACAACATACATCTGTGGCAATTGAATTAAATCCATAATATAGACTAAATAACAAGCACACAACTGACGAAAACACGGGGGTCTGGGCATGGAATCGGGCTGCAGATCCCTAGCTAGCTGTGGAGGGCTGTGCGAAACATGTTTAGATATTTGTTTAACAAACATTGCAAGTAACAAAGTAAGCCAAAGAAGAAAATCTTACGCAAATGCACACACACATACCCACACACACACACATGAATATACCATATGCATATATATTTAAATAGCTTCAATAGAGGCGAGGCCAAATCAAAGGTGAAAAGATGCGAAAAGCAAACAAACGTGCAATTGGGGGCGGCACGGCAGCACCGGCACCTGCCCCAATCATGTGTGTGTGCGTGTGCTTGTGTATCACGAGTGACGTATTGGCAGTAGTACAGGTCACAGACCGCCAACCCTCTCACGTTCAGCGTTCTCTGTCAGCTTTAGGTACTGCGGGTGCCAGCTTGGAGCTTGGGTTCGGGCTGGGAGTCCAGGCTCTGATTCTGGTCCCAGCGTAGCGCCACTTGAAAGCCCGGCATATCTTGATTGTTTGCATGTAAATCTGCACAAAATCCCCAAAGTACCAATGGCAGCAGCATCGGCAGCAGCAGCAGCACCAGAGGATGCAAGCGCTGCCCTGCCAGCGTCGGCAACAACTGCTCTGCGCCGCATCGTTACCGTTACCTGCCCTGCCCACCTGAGCATGGGGTAGAGTCCCCCACGTTTTTGTCTATGATGATGACGATGACGATAATGGCTTGGGTTGCGCCATGGCATACATCGCAGTCGCAGTCGCAGTCGCAATCCCTTGCACAATTGAGCTGAGTGCCCGGGTGCCAATCGTCAATTTGTTTGGTCTGGTCAAGTGGGTTTGTCGCATTGTATGCATTGTATGCTCCAGTTTCAGCCAGTTGGAGTTGCCGAATGCGCTGCAGTTTTCTTTGACGTATTCAAGGCGTGTTCATGCATATCAAATGTAGAAGCTATTAAAATTTGATAGACTGTGTAATTCTGCTAACTAGAAACAACTTAAAATTTCATAAAAATAACATTCATGTATGTTATTGTTATATTATATTATTATTACTATCTCTTTTTTTATATATACAGTGTAGGACATAGTTGCTATCGAACAACCTGTTTATTTTTTTAAATAGCTCTGGCAACCATCGCTATCGGTAAGACCATGCTACATCCACACACTGGCCTGAGATTCAGGCCCGGATCATCGCTATTTAGTTCCCAGAATGAGACTTTGAGATTTGGCAACTTATCGAGGACTGCAAGAATGTCTTTATAAGTATTTTGTTTTTGCAATTTTAAAAAAATTAAATTGAAAAATGTTTATTAGTATTAGGCAAAATGTTGCTTCAAAGGGAAATCATAACCGTAGCTAAGGATTGCTTTTTTCTCAACATTTTTCGCTGAATACCCTATAATGCATATATAAGTAAGTTCATTTATTTTATTTGGTTGATGTTTTTTAATATATGATATTTGGTGAATAGAGAACTGCCAAAGTTGAGCTGGCCAGTATTCTGGAATATTTATTGTAGCAACTTGTACCATCAACGTTTCGTGGCCAATTTTTCGATATATGCTTTGCACTGCGAACTTTTAGCTAGGCACTTGCTACTGGGGCTGAGCGTGTGGGTGGTCTCCGTGCGGTTCACCTTTTGCCTGCCTCTGCATTGAATGCCTCCACAGCAAGACGCTTCGCCTCGAACTGCATTTATTGGAATTTCACAATAAACTAGCGACGCGCCATTCGAGGCAGGCACGTTTCACGTCAGCGCCGAGGTCGACAAGGACAACGGTGGAGATGCGCACAAAAGACATTACGCGGTATCTGAGGGTAGGCCAAAGCCAAACCAAACCACGTTTCTACGGTTTCGCTTACCCAGTGCCAAAAGAGGGCTCTCGGAGCTGATATTTCTGCCAACATTTTTGTATAAGCACTTCCTATTAAATCAACAAATGTTGACAACTATATATAATTATAGTTTTAAATGTCATATTCAGAAGTAGATTCTTGAATCTTGGAGAGGTGCATACCTTGTGCTATTTGCTTGTCTAATGGGTATCATGTAGTCATGGTATGCTACTTGTGATTATTTTGTTTTTTTTTTGTTGTTGTTGTTGTCGTTTTGTCTTTGTTTTTTTCCTCGATTGCCAAAGGCGCGTCATACACGGCGTATGCTTGATGCCCCCTCGTTGAGGATGTAATTAAAAAACGGCAACAAAAAGCTGCACTGACAGCATGTAAACTTGCTGCACGACACCGACACTCGAAACGGGGCCCAGGCCAGTCCCAAACCGAATGCCAATACCTCAATAACTCAATGCCTCAATGCCTCATGCCTTGGTACTCACTCGGCTCGGCGACGACTGAATCGATGAGGTTCGACGGCAGCACACAAAGCAGTGCCGGCGATATCCATAGCTCAAAGCTAAATCTCTGCACAAACAGGATATATATAGCTGGAGTCAAAGTCAATCCCAACCATCCACCCAAACCCCTCTAGGCCACCCAAGCCAAACTCTCAAGCGCCAAGCGTGCCGATGTCGATACCGCGTCCGTTCCGACTTGGTTTTGTAGTCAGTCAGTTTTTGTTCAGCAGTTTTTTATTTTGTTCTTCTTTGTTGTTGTTGTAGTTGTTGCTTCTATTTTTTCTGTTCTTTTTTTTCTGCTTTTTGCTTGCTCTGGTCGTGCTCCTTGTACGCCCCTGTCCCCTGTTCCTGGCCAGCCCTTGTGCCCGCTGCCATGTGATTTTTTGCGGGTACTTTTTGTGATATTGAGCCGGCTGCTGTTGGGCGCACTCAAGGGAAAGCCAAAGCAGTCTCCTTGTAGTTGTTGTTGTTGCAGCTAAGCTACTGCCTGCTTGACGTATTCGGTTTAGTGTGATTTGTATGCGTACCGATTCCCGTACCCGCACCCGCACTCGCTATCTCTACTATTTTTATCCACATTTCCATCCCATTCTGACGCTGGAGTCGAGTTGGAATCTGGATGGCGATTTTACGAGCTCAGTCAGAAGCAACCAGCCAAAAGCTGCAGCTACTTGTGCACATCAAACGGAGCTGAAAGCGGAACACTTAGTTGAATCAGCTGTATGGACTCGACAACAGACAGTGGATAAGAGAATACGGCGGAAGGCAGCACCAAGGACCATGACGGGAGCAGAAACTAAAAAAACACACCTAACTAGGACAGCCAATAACAATACAAGTATACAAAAAACAGACTCAACAAGTACTTGAAATTTAGGTGTTTCCACTATTCTGGTTAGCATACTAGAATGGACATGAAATCTTAGGATTCATCAAAACCGAGTACCAAATGTGTTGCCATGAGCTAAAGGTCAGCTTTTTTAGGGTGCGCTTGAAAATAAGAGTTAGAAGAGGAGACTTAGAAAAACTATTAAAATGTATACCTTGTATACCTTGCGTTATGGATATTTATAACCTAGGAATATTAAATTAACATATTGGCGCCATCTTACAGTTCGAATATAAATTGTATCTGAGAATCTGTCCACCTGTCACATCTATGGAAACACAACCAAACCGTTTTCTTAAACTATACCTAGCATCCAATCCTAGCCGAATTCACTCAGTTTTATTTTACCAACGAGTTCGCAGTTTTTGGCTGAGCGGTGCTCTGGTGCCCAATGCACCTTGGCTCCACTTGGTCTGCATCTTCAATGTGCGTTATATATTCGCGCCCGAAGGAGGTGCAGAGTGCACGTCCAGTTGCAGCTGCAGCACTCGCATCCGCTGAATGGCGGCTTGTGTTTGCCCATACCCCCACTTCCGACGCCGGACTCTAGCTTCTGGATGAAGCTGTTATTATTCGTACGATTTTCATTTTTTCAAGACCCTTTACTGTGGCCCTGGTGACGCGACTGGTCGTGCCCGAGTCTTGGCTGTAAGGATGCAAGGATGTCTGGACACACAAGTTGGGGCGTTGGATATATATAAAAAGAATGCAAATGATCGTGTCATTTGTGCTGATTTGAAAAGGCCAATAGGCAACAAAATATATATTTAAAGTCAATTTGCTGAAAACGATAAAGCGAATGCTGATTTACACTCGACTAGTTGTGCATAGTAAAATCGAAAAAAAATCGGGAAAAGTTCATGGAGATCGATCTAATCAATCTTGTCCAAACGCCCAGAGTGCAGCGTGGTGCGCGAGACGAACTTTTTACCCTGCGGCTTGTTAGTATCGGTCTCCATGCTGCGTTCCTTAAACCTATCCTTGATATACTGGACACGTGCCGGATCAACGTTGCTGCGGCGCCTGAGTGGATTATAATATGGTATCTTGCGCAGCGGCTGTTCCGGCACCTTTGGCTGTGGTTGCGGCTTCGGGGTGACAACGTTTTTTAAATTCTGTTCAACTGATGAATGCTCTAGCGGCACAAGGGCCACGCTGTTTGCCTGATCCACGCCCATATCTGAATAGCCCATTGTCAAATTATTGCTTCGGCTCAGTTTGCCCTGGTCCGTCTGCAACTGGTCCAGCGGATTTAGACAAACGCTGTATTGTCTAATAGGGTGTAGGTTCTCATAAATCGGCAGCTCCTTGCACAAGTTGGAGTAGCCCAATGGCAAATTATTACTGTTCTGTGCCTTAATCGGGGCGATCTTGACGATTAGCTGGGCTACATAGTGTCCTGGCTTTGATTGCATCTTGATCTGTGGCTCCTTTTTGACAGCCTCGCCCAAAGCAAATGGCTGCAATTGCTTTGGATCTAAAGAGAATGCATTAACATATGTATCTATCATTTGATATTATATAATACGTGTGTGTGTGCCTGTGTGTATGTTAAGTTATATAAATGAAATTTGAATATAAAAGCAGCACGGATAGATAGGTAAGCCCATTGTCCAACATGTTCTCGATGTACTTTATATACCATCGAATCTACTCACTGTAAGTCAAGGAGCGTTTCAGCTGCAGGCCCTTAATGGGGGCTCTCAATTGAAGTTGACGCAACATCTTCAGTATTGGTATCAAAATATTATTATGGACTTCAACTCCAGGGGGCTGCCACTTCAAAATTTGGTGCAGTCGATGTATCTGCCTAGTTAGTTCAATGTGTTTAATTCACTTTTCTATTGCAGTGCACAATTTACTACTGTTTTTTCTAAGTTGATTTTTGTTATTTTCCCTTAGTCCGAAAAATTGATGTAGTGCCAGAAAAAAAGTAGGAATGAAATGAAATGCTCGACAGACGAGTTTACCCTGAGCTCACTCTCTGACAAATCGCCTGAGTGCAATTTCAAAGCCTGCTCGTTTGCTGCCCCTGCTCGCCAGGGCTGGCATCCCAGCCCAGCCCAGTCCTCCCCAGCCCTGTCAGACCTGCCAACCTATCGCTGTATTTTTCTTTTCAAAAAATAAAAGCTGCATGCATATTTATAGTTCCGCTTGTTGACAAATATCGCGCTGTGTTGAATGACGGCCCGGCAAGCGGAAGCTGCACTGATTAGAAACCTAGTGCTGCCCTGTCTAGATTCCGGTCCACGAACCGTGTACCGTGCGGGCATCAGGCATCGGCAGGCAGCACTAAAAATGAAAAAGCAAACCAAAAAACAACATATACCAACAAAAATACTTTTGGATTTGGCTTAAAAACGCAAACGCCACTTTAGAAACACTGAAAAAAGGAGACACGCAATGATGTCGCAGCATCCGGGCAAAAAAGTTGACATTTCTATGTCCTGCTCTGCTAACTGAGCCATAACTCAGCCTGGATAACATAAAGGTTTCGCAATGAGTTTGTAATGGGGTTCTCTTAGTTACCTCCATATAAGCATCTTGCAAAGAACACTTACTGAATATTCTTATTATTCTTTTGTTTTTTTTTTATTTATTAATGGTTTTATTATTTATTTTATTAACATTAATAATATTATTAACATTTTCATTATTATTATTTTTTGTTTTAAATATTACTAGCATAGCGAGCAAGCATTCCGAGGACCTGAAACCGATCCTTAAACTGGGCCTAAATCTGAGCCACAGCCTGAATGGAGGGTGCGGTGGCAGCGCCGGCGCTATGCCCAGCATTGTTTGGTAATTTATTGAACAATGGAGTTCCAATTGAAGAAAGGGCGGCACACAATAAAAGCCACTGGGCCACTGGTCATGGCCATTGTCCGTGAGCCTAAGCCTGGCCTGGCCTGGCCTGAACTGGTCCCGCATGTGTGGCCGGTGCTTTCACATTAGCAAACCTATTAGCATTTGGCTAATCCACACTTAGGCTTAATATGAGGCATTCAGGCAGTATGCGGATGTGAGCGAGGATGCGCGCTAGACTAGCTGTCGGGGTAAACGGACCAGAGCTCAAGATCATAGCCCTTTATCGCAGGTCGATCGTGCATGTCCTTTGTTTTGCCATATGCACTTGCAACTGGCACTGGGCATTGTGCAACCAGCTCTGGGCTCGGCTCAGCACTTGTCTTAATCCCCTTTAAAAAGGAAGCATATCCAATGGCCAGTGGGCAAACAAAAGCACACCCGGTCACAATGGCAACAAAAACCTGAAATCTGGCACGTCATCTGATCCTCTCTAAACTGAGCCACTGGCTCAATCGATCAACGAATCGATCTATCTGGCCATGCTGCTGTTTGTTTTTTTTTTTTTTTTTTTTTGATGAATTGATCCACTCAAGATAAATTAGGCCACAACATTTGTGTAAGCTTAGCCCTGGATTATCCTACAGCCTTGCCGAAACGCTCTAGACAACATGTCTTCCGGTCGACTATCACCCACGCCCACGATGTCGATGCCGAAGCTAGATGAGAGGTTTGGTATGGGAATACCCTATGCCAAATGGTAAATATGGATAATTGCCAACTGAGAGTTGTGGGCACTTATAAATAATTTGCCAAGCGTAACACTCTCTCTCTCTCTCTCTCTCACTCACTCACTCGCTCTCTCTGTCTGGCGATAATTTCTTCGTTTATTGGGCGCAGAGAAGGAAAGTATATAAAAAGTAACAATACAAAAGTTTATAACAAAAGACCATGAAAATCAATGGAATGCGAGTAATAAAAAGCCCAACAGCAACAGCAAACAACAATAAACAAGATGGTATTGGGTGGTGGGAAGGACATACGTATTGGGCGGCGTTGCGCGGGTGGGTTTGTTATTATTGCTCTTGTTTGCTGCTGTGTTGATATTGTTGTAGAGTGCAATTATTAAAATAATGTCCACAGACCATTGAGTTCATAACGCGAATGAGGCCGCAATAAAATAAATAAATAAAGAGGAACTTGTTCTCAAATGAGGCATGCAAATGTTGCGATGACCAAGCGGTCACAGACAAGGCGAGACGAGGCGAGACGCGACGCATCGAGTTGAATCGGCAACAACAACAACGAGAGCAACAACAAAGTCAACAGCCATATCATTGCCAACGTCAATGTCCTCGTGGGTCATTCAGTCAGTATTGAAATTTATTTTTATAAAAATATGAGACGAGCCAACATAGCAGGATTCTGTTTTAGGAGTGGCGCAAGTTGGGGGTTGGCTTTGCAATTGCGATTGCTCGATTTGGCGCTGGCCAGCCACGACTTTGGAGCCAGCTGTTGGGGCAATTTTGCAGAGCAAAAATGTGTGTAAGCAATATTTTTGACATGCTTTAAAACATCTTTAAGATCTTAAGAAGCTTATTAAGTCTAGGAATAATACTTGCTTGAATTGATTTAATTTGATTTGATTGAAAATATGCACACAAATAGCTATTAACCTGTGCAAATAGTTGCTTTGTTTTGGTTTATTGTTATTATTATTTATTATTTTTTGCTAAATAATTTTTTTTTTTTAAGATTAGACATGCTTATAATAATAGAATACATTTCCTGTCTTAAACTGTGAGACATGCTATTACTACAAATTTTATTTATTTTACAACTATATGATTTCGAGCCTCCTTAATTGGAATGTTTTTTCTGGTAGTAGACATATAGCAAATATTTCACTTATTTTCATACCTCCCCCAATAATTAAAAATAAACAAAAATCATTTTAAGAGACATTCATAGATGCTCGGCGAATCACTCTTACGTATTGCCTTGGGAAACAGAAAAAATACTTAAATCGAACTAAATAATTTATGAATAAAATCCCTATGGTGTCAAATCCAGCTAATTGTATTTAATTGCCAGCGAATAATTATTTTAAATATATTACATTTTCTGCTAATGCAACTGAATCATACTAATATTATATAAAGATATAAATTTTTTCAATATGCCAATTAAGTAACTTATACAAACAAATGAAATTGTTTACATATACGGAATTGCAATATTTTAGATTTCGCTAAATTCTTAGATATGCATAAGCTGATTGCAGCTGCAGCAAATATTTACGAAAATATTTGTATAACGTTTTAAAATGTTTACACTTTTGACCCATGCTCCTGCTCCTGCCACCGCCCCAAAACTCAGCTTAGCCGCATAAAAAGTCGTGGAAAGTGCTTAACCTGCAGACAGCAAAGACACCAAACACCACACACACGCACACCAAGCAGCAAACACCACAAACCACTCACACACACACACAGAGTTATTGTGTGCGCAACCCTGGGGCAAAGTTAAGAAGTTCAAGTGTATAATTTCGTTACAATTGGGACAGTTTTAGTGCTTCGCCGGAACTCGTCGAATGTCGCGTCGGTGGCGGGTCAAATACACTGAGCGCGCGCACGTACGTGCCCGCCTGGCCGTGACCCGGGCCCAGAGCTGGGTCCTTTTGACCGGGGCTGCTCTGGAGTAACGCTTAAATGCGGTTTTGTGTTACACATGTGCGTCTAATTAGCGACTGTTTAACGACTGGGAGCGGGTCCTGTAACTAATACGGTTCCGGACCATGCCGGGGAATCGTTAACGAGCATGAAATTATTATCGGAATACAATTAATAAGTGAGACTAACGACATGGATATGGTCGGCTCTTGTTGCGTAAACACTTTTGACACTTGTCCCTTTGCCCTTGCACTTGTCGTCCCTCTCCCTGTTTATTGTTTATCTGCTGCAAGCTGACACTGCAGCTCACCAATAAGGAGAAGAGAGAAGAGTTCAGAGCAGCCTCCGTTCGCACGAATTCCGGCGCCAGCATTGCCTTAAGTGGCACCGACACTTCCGTCAACAGGGGCACGCCCCAGGGGACTGCCGTGGACGCGACCTGCGACCGGTGTGTCACATTTTCCAGAACTCAAATGCGTTGCATACTTCAAGCCTACGGACAACAGAGCTCGACATCATATGTGAGTGACTGCAGCTTGAGATGGGCAAGGGAATAGGCATGAGAACCGTGGCGCATAATCGGGGCCAGTGGGTGGACAAATCGGCTTTGGAGCTTAAGGCGTAAATAATTTGGACCCCGACCACTTTGATAAGTGAAAGCTGCTTCTGTCCGTTTGATCCGAAAAGAAGACCCGACCCTTTTTATTTGTTTTAAACATGCTCTAACAAAGGGAAGTTCTTAACTTAAATTTGAAATGCGCAATGGTTCGAATCCCATTTCAATGATTGCCCAGTATCTAGTATTCTCGATAATAGGTACTTTTGCGATTTAATTTTCATGACTTGCTTGAATATATTCTTTTTTTAAAGTGGCTAATAATTATTTCTCATATTTAATATCAACTGTTCTTTAAATAAAATGTAATATTATGATTGCAATGCAGGGCAATGCTAATTCGGCGCATGGAAAATTCGTTTTCCTTCTTGCCTTTTGTGCAAATTGAGTCAACAGCCCAACGAGAGGGTGGTGGAGGTTTTTTGTTGCCGACCCGGACTCTACATCGATACCCACTTTGTTTTAATGCACGCTGATAAGTGAGCCGCAGGGCTTAGCTCCAAACACACACACATGGGAGCACACGCACACACAAACACACACACAAATGCTTGTGTGAACATCCTTAGAGTAGTAGTCCAATATATTGACCAGCCCTCAAATTGGCAGCGACTGCTTATGCCCTATGCCCATTAAAAACGTGCAAGTACAAGGCATATTGTGTAATGCAAATCTATGTAACAGGCGACCCAGACAAGCATATGTATATGTATCTATTTTTTTTTTTTAGCTTAAATAACCAAATTGATCTAGCCATTTACGGCTGCTAGTCTATCAATATGAATATGCCAATCTCAGTGTTTTTGCCCATCAACGATAACCTGCCCTATTTTCATGAATCATTAATCAAATTCGAGTGGGTTTATTAATTAGGTTCCTTCAACATATCTTGAATTATATAAGTGCTTAACGATAGAAGAAATCAAGAAGGTTTCACGTTGCCAATACCTCTGCCTTACGCTTTGGTTATGCATACATCTGTGCCCCATACATCAGCTCTGAAAAGATGGGTCTATTTGGTCCAAATTTATTCAAGAATGCCTTTGCAGCTCAGAATTGGGTAAAGGGCATCTTCTAGTCCAGACTAGAGCACTCTTTCTCGCTTTGTTGTTGCTAAAAGGCAGTCCCTTACTAGAGCTAACTATGGGCGCTGTCTGGAGGTTGCTAGCAGTTGATTTAGGGAGGAGTGTTTGGGGCCCTTTGCCGTTACTCTGGAGCTGACTTGGTGTTGATTTTTTAACCGAATTGAGAAAATTTGTTGGCTCAGATTCGCTGGAGCGTAGACCATAATCAACTTCGGTGGCCGGCAACTCAATTTATATTTTGCAATAACTTGCAGCAGCTGTGCTTGCAAGTGTGTGTGTGTGTGTGTGTGTGTGTGTGTATTCATGTGTGTGCGCATTCTACTATAAAATAAAATTGAAAAAGGATTTCCGTTTGTCGTCCCTCGGTCAGCAAGGCAACCAAAAGTCTATCTACGTATTTATATGGCGACGACTGAGGGCGAACGGTCAAAGGTGTAAATTTTATTTGAATTATTCGGCAAGGGTGCCAACAACAACAACAACAACATCACGAAGAAAACGATGATGAAGAAGAAGAAGAACAACAACAACAATGAGCCAACATATTTGTATTTAGTTTTGTTACGTGGCTGGCATAAAATTTTTGCCATTGACTTTCGTTCAATTTGGTTTTGATACAATTTTCGCCAATGCATTGAATTGGCTTGATTTAACTTCCGGTCATTTCATTTCCTTTTAGCCACCATCAAAGCCACATGTGTGTGTACATGTATGTGTTAAGTAAACAAATTCAAGCAAAAATATGCAAGAAACTATTCCGAATGCTTAAATATAAAGACTATTCTTGAAGTCATATTTAACAGCAGCTCGATGTCATGTTCAAAAATGCTCTCCATTTGAAGCTGACGATAGTTTAAAAAAAGGTTAAGAAATATCATATGAATCAAATATGAACTTTTATTTATATATTTTTGTTTGTTTTTTTTTTTTTTTGGATAAATCAAAATGTATCAATTTTGTCATTCTATTTATATAGTGCGAGCAGCAGCACACAATTGACCCACAATTGGTCACAAAAGTAATCGAAAGTTGTGCCAACCGATTCATTGTGTCCCGATTCATTTGGTACTTTAGATAACAGTATGTCATAGCTTACTACAAAAACTGAATAGTATGACATGGCTCTTGAAGGAAAACAGCAAACCTTCTCTGAGCAGCAAGGTGCTGCTGTACAAAACCCTACTGGCCCAGTTGGGTGCTATGCAAGCCAAATCTTCGGCACTGCAGCAAAATCCCATTGGAGGAAGATTAGTGTGTTCCAATGCAAGGTGCTGAGACTAAGTACTGGGGCCCCTGGTACATCCGCAACCGGGCCTTAGCAAGAGATCTAAAGGTTCCCTTGGTGGGTAACCTCTTACGGCAGCAGTCCATTAACTACATGGCCCGTCTTTCTACCCACCTTAATATATTGAACCTCATATGGAAATGAAATTTTGCCATTTGCTGAAAACAATATTTGATAATGTTTACTTATTTTAAATACTTTTGATTTTTGATTTGCAATGGCAATGATTTGCCATAGTTTCAAAGCAAGTCACCTGGTCGTAATTTGTTTGGCTTCAGATTGCAGAACTTCGTCGATGGCACCACCCATGGCTCATTGGCACATTTAACGTGCGGACAACAATGGCCAGTGGGCCCGAGTCGGGCCCGTTATTGGCAGCTGTGCCCAACAAATTGGTCACACGCGGCCACTTAGCACTTCAGTTAATGATAATAATGATGGCGATGCCGATGGGCATGTGACAGCGGCAGGGTGTCCGGGTCTAAATGAATACATCATCCACATCATAATGATCATCAGAGTCTCACAGATCGCATATAGAAATATGTGCGCAAAACGCCGCATAAGGTTGCGGCACGCTACAAAATGTGGCATGACAAATATGCCCAGGGGTCCAGTGTGTCCATAAATGGGCGCGTTAGCAACGCTCATCACATGGAGCTGCCCGATCGAACCAGCCTTTTCCCAAGAACGTTACCAAAACTTGCTCAATCCGTTCCGTTCCGTTCCTTTCTGTTCCACTTCGACCAGCGTCGCAGCCACGAGTACCCGCTGTGGCCAAATGATTGCGGTCGATCCACCACACATTGATGGGACATCGGCTCCTGCTTCTGTTCCTCCTATTGATAGCGATGATGGCGCAACGAATCAATTGATGCCTGTCCCAGCCTCTCGCCCTGGCTAATTGGCTGTGTGGTGAAGCGGCAAACGACGTTACGAGGTTGCAACATTGAAACATTGCCCCGTTGTGCGCTCACAAATTGAAATTATCTGGGGAAAAATTGCAATTTTCATGGCCGGGCGACTAAAAGAAAAGCAGAGTAAAGCAGGTCGGCACTGCATCTCAGTAATAATGTGATCAAAAACAAAAAGAAAACTGTCGCTTTGTTCGCACTCTGCAGCCGTGACAAATTCCAGACTAAGACTGGACCTCAGTCCTGGCGCAGCTGATCCTTGCCTCAGGGCCTTGTCACGAGCTGTCTGACACTTTTTTCCTTCGGCTACTGGCCAAATGAGCATTTCTGGCAGGCGAGCTCGGGGCCACTCCTCGACGAGGTGTCTGCGCTTCGAGTGTCTCATTTGTTCAATCTGTTTCCGGCAAAGTGCTTCCACTTTGTGTCGTTTAATCCCGCATCGTGGCAGACGTCCAAAGACCAGAACCGCGTGCATATCTGTGTTGGCTTTGGTGCTTATTCTTTTTTTCAGTTTTCTGTCTTATTTGCATGCGAGCGCCTCAATAAAGTTTGAAAGCAGCAAAAAAAAACTTTGTTTAGAATGCGACTGAATGCGGTTGCCCGCGCAGCAGCGGATGCAGGGGGATGGGATGTAAAGAATGGCTGCGTGCCGGGGCACTAATGCCTGGTCTCAGGGCGGCAATTACGGGGCACAACAATAAAAGTGAAGCAAGTTCTCCCGGTGCGTGGATCGTAAATGGGAGCATTGTTCTCGCAGCGCCTAAAACAGCTTCATTTTCGTGCCAAGCGGTCGTGAGCGGACAAAAGCAAAGGCAACTGGCCTGCCCCACCCCGGCCCGGCCCTGTCCAGCCCAGTTCGACTCGCCGAGCACCGTGCACCGCACCGTGGTTTCATTCGGCTGGCCAAGACCCCGTGCTAATCCGTTGCGCCTGCGCCTTTGGTCAACACGCGGGCCAATCAGGCGCGCACCCAGTGGTCAAGCATTCGGTCAGCTCAATTTTGTGTGTATGGGGTGACCCTTTCTGCCAGGCAGAGGGCGCATCAAGCTGTGACATGGAGCTGGCCACGCAGCTGATTAGCAGACTGTGGCATGGCACAGTGGCATTAGAATGAACACCCCTCCCCAAGATGGTTTCCTGTAGCAGCTGCCGCTGTGGCTCAACTTCTTCGAGGCTGTTGTTTCTGCCTAATCAGGCGAAATCGCAGTCGAGTAACTACCTCATTATAAATAGTGCAGGCAGCGATCAGGTAGCGATAGAGCAGCCATTTGGGCACTTGAGGAAGGCGTGTTAAAAACGGCACCCAGGATACAAAACACTAGAGTTGAACAACTGCAGTTCCAATTACATAACAGCAACAACAACAGCAACAGTTGGGCAGTGTCTGTTTACATTTGTTGTTGTTCTTGTTGTTGTTGTCGCCGCCTTGTGTCAAAACATGCAACGTCCTTTCTACATACAGTCTCTTATATCCTTTAGACTTCTGGTTAAAAACGAGCGTCTTGATTAAGTAATAGGCTGACAAACAGCAGACAGGATTCTCGCAAAATTGGGTTTTGAGTGTGCAGCTCCTAATAGACGGCAGCTCGACGAACTGACCCCTCATCCACAACTCGCCACAAGACGCCGTCGCACTTGTGCTCGTTCTCGATCTCGTTCTGACAAGTCAATTGTGCTACCCATTAATTCCTGGGTATGTCAGCCAACTGCTGTTCGGTTTGGCTAGGATTCGGGCGCTACATAAATCAGTTTCGGCGCAGCTGTCAAGTGGCGCCAAGTCCTAGTCCAAATAATCATAGGTTATCGGGATCAAATGCAAAGCGATCCGCCCGGCAGCAGCTCTCTGCTCGGTTAAGCTGGTTTATGCACACATTTTTACTAAAACGCGCATTTATTTCTGTGCCATATACACGCGCGAAATCCTTTATGCCGTGTCCTTTTAGTCCCTTCATTCATTAGCCTAAAACGACATTGTCAGCGTGCAAATAGGCAAACAACCAAATACAATATTATTTTACATGGACAAACAAAGCGTCGCACTCGATTTACGCGTCTCTCAGCTGAAGGTGAACAACTCGCGTCTCGATTTAATTTTTGATTTACTCTTTTATTTATTTTTTTGTAACAACTGTCAAACAATATGAATGCTCCCCAGAAATTGGTTAAATATAGCATACGAATGCCAAATAAATAAACCAAAAAAAAAAAAAAAGAATGTGTACATATAGCAGGCTGTGGGAAAATACATATGTCAATCAAAGTTTTAAGCGAAACAAGTTCGCTTTTCAATTCTCTGCAAAAGATAAAAAAATTGAAAATTCCTTAATCACCATTTGAAATCGTTGAGATTTTATTTCATTAAAAGCGTTTAACAATTTATATTTCACTTTTTATTAAGATCTGGAATTAAGTGCATATATTTTTATTTGTCTTTCAGCAAGCAAATGCAATAAGAAAATGGAATAGAAAACAACATTCCCCATATTGCCAATAGCTTGCTGGATGAAACCCATTTTATGTACACTTCGAAAGGTAATACGATTTTTCAGGATATGCGCAAAGCATGACGGAAGATATGTTCTCATATATTTTGGTCTATAGAAAATGCTCACTGCCAAAATTGAACCTTTGCGACTTTTTCTCTACACCTTTTTTCATTTGTGAATATAAGATATCGCCTTATAAAGAATGAATTTGCCGTGCTCGTCTGCCCATCAGATATATATGTTACATCTGCCATGTATATGCAAAGGGTAATTTATCTTCGGCTCTCTAAAACAAACTTTTCAATTTTTCTCTTTTTTTGCCTTTTTTGTTTTGAATGGTGCTAAAGCTAACAGTTGTTAATTAGCAATGGATTCTTCGTGTTTTAATTACTCAGCACGCGAGTGCAGTCGAGATTTGTCAATCCGACATTCAGTCAGTTAGTCAGTTAGTCAGTCAGTTAGTCAGTTAGTCAGCCAGTCGTCCGTCAGAGTCGGAGTCAGCTGGCTGGCCGAGTTAATTGCATTGCTCGTGGAAGAATGCTTTTGCGATTCGGATGCCGTGGATCTGGTGGATGGGGCAGGGAAGGGGAACACGCTGCACATCCTGCGATTGTTGGCACAACACAAATCAAGGAAAAGGGCTGTGAGGTGCTGAGAGGGACAGAGGACAGCGGGCGACTCTAATAAGGTTTGCCCAAGGCGAAGGGCTGGGCACTTGAATAAAAATGCTTAGCTGTGAATGCTGAATGTGAATCAAAAACTATTCGTATGCATCAAAGGGGCGAATGAATTCGATTAAAATTACATTTTTTATTTTGATTTTTTGCCGCCTGCTGCTGGCTTTTGTGCCACACCAGGAGAGAGAGAGAGAGAGAGAGCGAGAGAGGGGAGAGGTGGAAAAGAGGAAGCACAGGAAGGGCCACGCAGCATGAATCCTTTTGATTGTGCATGAATTTGCAACTTGTGCAACGCATTTAATTTTATTTAGTTTCATTTGCCAATCGCCGGTAAAGTCGACGGCTGCTTGCCCTGAGATGGCGACCCCTTTTAGCTGGCGACACTGTCCTCCTACCGTGTTCTTCACACGCCTCGCGCCACGGGCGCTCCCCCAGCCCCGTCTCTGTGTGCGCTCGGCCGGCCGAGGATCGCAGCGACGCAACGGAAGCAAAGCTGGCCACGTTGTGGGCTCACATACCCGGCCACAAGCGAGGTCTACCAAAGCAACCCCGAAACGCCATCATTGCCACAGCCACAGCCAACGCCGGAGCCAGAGCCAAAGCCAAAGCCATTGCCGTCGTCATCAAAAAGGACACTTGACGGGAACAACAAAAGCCGATGTTGCCACCGTTGAGTCCGCGCCTGCGTCTGCTTCTGCGTTTGCGTTTGCTATTTATTTCTATTTGCAACACACAGAGCACATTCATTGCACGGCTTTTTGTATCCTTGCCCCTTTGAATGAGTGCGCTCCTCGCATAACGCGCTGCCGCTGTGCTCCTGATTATCCTTTCAATTAAATTGTAGCGTAACATTTTCCACGTCGTTGACAATAGCTACAACAGTCACACTGAAAGGCAGGGACCACGTTAAACAGAGTAGCGAGCGGGCAGGGGGCATGCCAGAAAAAGAGTGACGAGTTACAAGCAAAAGAAAGAGACAGATACAGAGAAAGGTGAAACAAAATTCAGGCAATCGTTTGCCCTTTGTAGCTGCCACTGCCAACTGCCTGTGTGTGTGGACTGTTGATTTTACTAATGGCCAGGAGCATGCCCAGCAGACTGGCAACATCTCGCACGACAACTACTTCATACAACTTTAAGGCACTTAAGAATCTAAAACTTTGAAAAACTGAAACGACAATGATATATTAACTAGGCTGGAATATTGCATAGGATGTCCACACTATATTTAAAAATAATATTTTGGTAATATTTAAGACATTGGAAACATTAAGATCAAGTTACGACATTTATTTATATTTCTTTTTAATAACGCAATGTTCTTTTATTATTTGTGTATTCATACATCGTAATGCTTATTAATATTTGTGCTATAAATATAAGCTGCTTGTCCGAACTGAAATTAATCATTAGATATCTGTGTCAAATATCATTTGAAGTACGACACACCGGAAAATCCACCCCACTGTAAAAATTTTTTACAACGCAAAAAGAACAAGTAAGAGGTTCTAGTCGGGAGCTCCCGACTAGGGGATACCCTGAACCCTCTTCTTCCAACATCAATTGCATATATATATTCTATTTTAGAAGCTATATGTCAGGTTTGGTGACTCTAGCTCTTATTATTTACCAAAATTGCCCAAAAACCATGATATCGATATCGATTTTTATTGATTGCTTGGAAACGGAGTAAGCTATCGATTATCGGAAGCAATCTCGATCTACGCAGGTTATAGGTTCTGAAATCCATGCGTTCATACATACGGACGGACGGACGGACAGACAGACGGACATGGCTAGATCGACTCGGCTATTGATGCTGATCAAGAATATATGTACTTTATGGGGTCGGAGAAGCTTCCTTCTGCCTGTTACATACATTTGGATTTTGCACAAATACAATATACCCTTATACCCATTTTTAATAAGTTCAGGGTATAAAAATATATGAATGTATAAGTATTTGTTTTGAATGTTTTACTTATAAGTATCATATATATGCAACTATACGTTCATTTTGGTTAGATTAGAAAAAATGGAATTATCGTTCTCTAATAGGAGTTTTGTATTCCCAAAGATTTATAATATTTTCAAACCTTTTTCATATAGACACATTCTCGTTTTTCTTTTAGTTCAAGGCAATGCTTTTAGCTGGTGTCATAACTGTTTGAGACAAGTCTGTTGTGTTGCCGAATGCATAAAGTTGCTTCACATATTTTCAGTCAAATATTTTGGGTACCGACAAAAATGGGATTTTCGAAATGCTAAAAGCCCTGCTTGCCTGGTGCATAACAAATGCCGTAATATGATTTGGCAGCTACATAAAACAAAAATCAACACGCACTTTTTAATTTTTGACGAGGCTGCCTGCTGTCGCACAGCCTGCTTTTACATGCACACCTCCCGCCCCGCCCCCTCCCCTGCGGCGCTCCCACTAACTAAATAGACATAGCACACGACAATAAACTTGTTCATAATACATGAGCTTAGGTCAGGGGGAGGGGCGGGCAGCTCACGACGCTCGACAATCAGTCAAATGTAATAATAAATAAATAAATAAATCAAAAACAAACATAAAAAGTAAATAACAACGACTTTGCGTTGCTGAGCCTGATTCCAATTTAGATTTGGATATGGATTTTCATTCTGACTGTTCCATGCTAATAGCAACTCACACTCACAAACAATCATACAGTCGACCTGCCACGGATTAGATAACAAACAGAGGAGTACCAGCAATGGCAACTGATAGTAGCCAGGGGGACATAAGATGAATTATTTTGAGTCGCTGATCCTCACAGATCAAGCGAGAATGTTCTTGCTGGGAGTCCACAACTAGAAGTCACTCTGCACCCAACAACGAGCCAATACACTCACGCAATGCATACACACATATAAATTGTATCTTTTTGTTTGCTTTATTTCAATTGTACTTGCTTGTAAGACCCTGATTTTCGCAAGACGGGACTTTGCAGAAATTCCGTATACTTGTATTCCATAACGCCAGGCAGAAGCTATGCAGGGATTTAAGAAAAATCACGTTTCTTGCAACATTTTTGTTGGCTATTTCGCATGGAAATTGTCCAGAAACGTGAATGCTTTTTATTCACGTCAGCAGCTGCCTAACACTTTTGCTCCTGAGAAGTAGGCAATGAAATATTTTCCTGTGCTGTTTTTCTGTCCAGCGCCTGCCTGGCTCCATTTACATATGCAATGCATTTTTTTGAACACCGATTTTTTTGTCTATATACCTACAGTCAATTCTGTGTGCCTGGTATTTCAACTGAATTTTTATTGAAATCTCGCAGGGCAGCCAAAGTCTGAGACCGTTAATTTTATTGCATAAAATTGGCCTGCCAATGGAATTAAATTGTGTAGTTAATGTACATTAACAAAACGCAATCTAAAAATAATACATATGTACATCTTAAAATTGTTTTCTATTTTATATTATTTAATTCTATATTTATTTTAAAACTTTAAGTCGCTGTTCTTTTTCGGACTCTCAGAATGGAATAGGAGATACGACTTTTGAAAGTAGCATACTCTCGCTATGATCATGTTATTAAGTGCCAAGAATAAGCTTCAATGACGTCCGATCTTGGAAATGTTGGGCTTGTTTAGCTCGTGAAGCGCTGTAGAATTGATTATTATCAAAAATTCAGGACCCCATGCCATTTCCGTCAAATTTGGGTAAATTAAAGAATTGCATGCTTTAAATGCCAATCGATAGTCGTGATCCGTTCAAATCGAAAAGGCTCTACCATTTGAAAAACTGACTACAAAAACCGGAGACATTACGAACTTTGATATCCAAACTACTACTGCTAGAATATATGATAACGTTAGAGGAAAATAAATTAGGCCACGCATAGCTTGGTACTTCCCGCTATTACATAATATATGTAATTACATTATTCATGATTCGCTCAACATTAATAGTTTTTCCATTTAAAATACAGATATCGCACGAGTTAAGAAGTATTGACCAAATATCGGGTTGCTGCTGCCAAGGGCCATTCATGACATGTGCAGCGATCTGTGGCTATTAGAGAGGTCATCATAGGCATTGGCGCCGCCTACATCCGCCTACATCCGCCAGCTCATCAGTGGCCGAAAAAATATCAGGGGTTCTTCAAACAACCTATGGATGGGAGGACTGACTAATGAATGGCAGTCGCGTTTACTCGATTTTTTTGGCGTTTCGATTTGCGAATGGACATTTGAATTGAATGGCCGCCAAAACAAATAGAAATACAAAATCAGAGATAAGCAACGAATATCATAAACAAACGTCCAGTTGTACTTCACTAACACTTCGCTCCTATTTTTTGCAAACTGTATGCATTTCCGTCTAAAAAAATAAATCAAAATAAAAGGAAAACAAACTCAAGAGCGTCGGGAAAATGACGCTTATCGTCAAAGACTCATCTAATGCTGCTGCTGGTGTCAGAGTCTCGTTGCTGTTGTTGTTTCCTAGCGTATACTACCAAATTGTCGGTTCGTTTGCTTTTTGACACATGATATGTGCAGAGCGTGCGGGGATGTCGAGCATCAGTTTTAAACAAATACCCAAAAATTCAATTCAATCAGCGGTAATTATGTCGCATGTTAAACCTACCTATATATCGCTTGATCTTTAAACAACGTTTGCATTACACCGATTGCGAGTCCGATAACCCGCGATTCGCATCGGGTGAGGCGTCGGACAAAGAGGAAACAGCAGTTCGGGGATTAGCCTATGTTGTGTTTTCACAACAACGTTGCGGAACCTATTTATGATTGCCAATCGATCTATTACATAAGTATTTTTTTGCCAACCGCCCAGCTCAGCAACGTTAAAATTAAGAGCACAAATTCATTTACCCATCGCTGTTTGAGAATAAGACAAAATTGTGCCCGAAATGGGAAGCAGCTTACCCTATGACTTGTTTATTTCGAGTGTTGTCTATTTTATGTTTCGTTTAGGATATTAGCTTTAGCTAGTTATTCAAAATAAAGGTTCAAATAATTGTTACTTGTGTTTGTAATAAGGGAAGAAGTGGTTATGAGGTGTGGGAATAAGAATCAGCTTATTTGTGCATATATCCGTATATATCAGACGGTTGACTTCTTAAACATTACATAATAAATGTTGTTGAGGCTTATGTGGCTTATGCGATAATGTTTTTTATTTGTTAAATGCTGAGAAGGCAGTTCTTATAGATACAGATGTACTGACGTGTCCGTGACTATTTAGACTGTCCTGCTGATTTTTATCAAATGGGGTGAGAGATATGCCTTACAAAATTGAAATGCCCCCTTTCAAGAGTATAAGAGGGAAAATAGTGTGAGTAAATTGATTTACATATGTCCCATTAGCGCTACTTTTCGCTACTTTTGGACTAAAATGTAAAAGATGGTTGAAATACATTCGCGCACTCTTGACTGCCCAGTGTTACTTAAAATCTTTTTGAAAGATAATACAAAAATATTTCATCACTTTCGCTACCGTTCTGCTAATTCAGAAGGTCATTTCCCACCTGTTTCAGTTGAAAGCTTTTGAGCTTACAGATACACTTTCTTATCAATAATTTATTCTTGTATCTCGCTTCCTACATCGCCATCTATTGTCTTTCAGAACGACATACTGCATATTTTATGGCGCCCTCTTTAGAAACAATTGCTGGCAATTAGCAAATGAATAAGCCAGCCTTACAATCGATCTGCAAAACTCCTATTTACAGCTTTAATGAACTTCTGCAAAAAAGTAATGCTTAATAAAATTCAATAATAATAATAATAATAATACAAATATATAAAATATAAGTTACAAAAAATGAATGTAGTTATGCACCAGCAGAAAGTGCACTGCTTGCTGCAACATTCATGTTCACATTTTGCTCGCACTGCTTGAATACCGCTGTACAAGTTTCAGACACCGCTTAACAGAGGGCGACAGCAGCTGGCA
The DNA here is from genome assembly GCF_003285875.2 of Drosophila novamexicana. NCBI lineage: Eukaryota > Metazoa > Arthropoda > Insecta > Diptera > Drosophilidae > Drosophila > Drosophila novamexicana. Next base: position 1,148,373 of record NW_020824828.1, on the reverse strand, counting down.
AACGACGCCCAATCAAAATGAAGCCATTCGAATAGAAAGTCAAGATAATTTGTATATTTCGTAACAAATCGAAAATTGTTTTTATTACTTTCTGATCAAAATCATACAACGTTGTCAATTCGTTTTGTTTCGTTTTTTTTTTTCTTGTATCGCATTATAATAGTGTGTTTCATTATCTGTTTTGTTGTTGGATTTTGTATTTTGTTGTTTGTTTTGTTTTTCTTTAATAGTAATTTATAATTATAATAATTTATATATTAATATTTGTATAATATTACTTGGTAATTTATTAATTCTCATTCTGCTCCATCGCTCGTCATCAGTATCAAGAGGCGTCAATCAAAGCTGATTGACGCCAATATGACCTCTTCAATCGTGCCTATTAATGCGCATTGTCTGCCCTTAATTGCGTTTGTATGTACTATTCTTGACTTTTAATTTACTTTGATGCATATGATTTTTATTATTTCTTGCTTTGCTTCCATTCAATATTCATTTTCTTGTCTTTTATTTTTTCTTTGCCATTTACTTGTTATATGTAATGCGATGCAATATTTTTAGCAAGTTAAATTAACTAATTGTAAAATAGTATTGTATCTGTTGAGTGTGAGAGTGTGTGTGGGTGTGTGTGTTCGTTTGTTTGTTTCTTTGTTTGTGTTTCCTTGGTTTTGTGTTATGTGTGTGTGCCTGTGTGTCTGAGTGTATGTGTTATATACAAGTCAATAATGTGAGTTTATGCCCATGTACGTGTAGCTGTGTTTGTTGTCACTGTCGATGTTGATGTTGATGTATATATGTATAATGTATCCTTAGATATAAATTTTACTATTGGATCTTAGCATTTCCCTTCTTTTGCATAATAATATTATATTAGTATTATTTTTATTTATTATATGCATATATATATATATATATATATATATATGTATATATATATATGTATGCTTGCTTGCCTTTACATGCCCATATGCTGCGCACTTGTCCATATGTATGCATATATATATATATATATATATATATATATATATATATATATATATATATATAAGAATATGTTTTGTGATCCTGAAAATGATGTATGCTGTATGGTATTTCAATCAGTTTTCGGGTCTTAGTACAACAACTGGGCGACATTTAGCGCTCGTTTATGTAAGTATTATCAACGTGTGTGTTTGTGTGTGTTTATCTGTTTGTTATTTATTACTTACACTGCTAAAAATTCACGTTTATATTATCAATATAGGGGCTTCATATATGCTTGAATGCCATGTTTATTGTTTTTAGATTTTTTGTTTTCCGTTTATTCTCTTGTATTCTCTTGTTGTTTCTTTATTAGTAAAGACTAAAAACTGTCGTCATTATAGATATATACATATGCTTATGCTCACACACCCATGTATATATATGTATATGCATATGTATATAGCACGTACTATATCCTCTGATTACCCCTCTGATGCTCTGATGCATTCTATTCAGCTAAGTAATATGTTAAATAATTTTGTTTTTCGGGGATCGGTTCCGTTCCCTATCAGTAATAAATTGATGTTTAAATAATTTAGTTTTCTTTGTTATTTTTTTTTTTTTGTTTGTTTGTTTTATATACTTGTATGGGTCTTAAGTTTAAATAAGTTACGTTGTTCTTGTTTATTCTGTTTTTTTTTTTATGTCACTCATTTGAAAATTTATAAACTGAGGACGTTTATTTCTTCTGCTTTGTCGCTTGCTTCATTTATATTCATATTACATACATATGCCCACACACACACACACATGTATGTATATATAGATATATTTACACACGTATGTGTGTGTGCTTGCATATGTACATATAGATATATATGCCATATATATATATACATATATATTTATATAAATACATAGCTTCAAATTAAAGCTTTATTAACCATGCACGCGTTTTGTTTTCGTATTAACAAAATGAAACGTTTCACAATAATCGTACACAAGATTTATAATGAATTCATAACCGTATTAAGTATTATTATTATAACTAGTTAAATTTCATTACAATAAAAAAAAAAAAAAAAGATTATCAATAGATCATTCCACGACCTGCCAACTTATTCGCGTCTGTCTAGCACGCAATATGAACTAGTTAATATGCTAAGTATTATTAATAATGTAATTATCCGTATTTGTATATGCTTATAAGACTTTAATACAAATTATAGACTCGCTTACGATCTAATTGTAAATGTGTGAACTATAGTAATGTTTACTTTACTTATGTTTGTTCTTTTTTTTTTTAATTTTTAATTTGTTTTATTAGTGTTTGCTGTGGTTTGCTGCTTGTGATTTCTTATGTCGGCATAAATTACGAGTAATATATGTATATATATATATATATATATATATATGAAAAAATCCAAGAAAGGGCCTTTGCGGCAGCAGCTCGTCTACAGGAAGGAATGAGCACGAATGAATATGCGATCGAAATATGTATGTACCCAACCAGAGAAGGGTAGATGCTCGCTTTAATATTCGATAATTGATTCGATTCGATTCAATTCGGTTCGATTTCTCAGTATTCAAAGCAGGCGAATGTCGATTTGAAAAGATTGTTGGATATGTCTTTGTTTTCTGAACAATTCTCTGGTTCGATAGAGGGAAATCGAATAGAAAGATGAGTGAAACAAGAAAGCAAAAACGAATTCTCAGACGTAGACGGCTTTTTTTGGGTGTTGCATAAAAGATAAAATTGCATTCGGTTTTTCTTTTTCTTTATAGTTGGCCTAATTCAAAAAGTTTTGCCTATATTTGGGCTAAAAGATGTGCAAACTTGGCTTTTCGAATTGCGTTCAGATTACAGAAATTTCTTGAAGTGTGGGTGTGTATGTGTACTTGTGTGTGTGTGTGTGTTTGTGTATGTGTGTGTATGTGTTTTTCAAAATACATACAAACATAAGCATATATGTATGTATGTACATATGAATATATGTGTGTGTGTATACCCTATGCATATAAATTAATGGGTCCTATAGATTCTGCGTCATGTTTCGTTTTTTTGTTTTTGTTTTTGTTTTCTGTGTACAAATATGAAGATTTTTGTATTCGTTTTGTTGATGATTTTCTGTTTGCTTTGTTTTTCTTTTTGTTTGTTTGTTACTTTTTGTTGTTGCTGCGTTTAAAATCTTTGTTTTTACTTCAGTTCTTTTTGAATTTCATTTTGTGTAGATTTGTTGTTGTTTTTTTTTTGTTGTTGTTCTGCTTGGTTTTTTCTGCGTTTCTGCGTTTGTTGTTTGTTTCTTCTACTTTTTGTTCCTCCTGTCGTTCATCTTCTTCTTGTTCTTTTTACTTTGCCATTCATTGTATAAATATGTTAGTTAATGCAATATTTAATAATTCTCATTTGTAATATTCATTATTAATTTTGTAATCAAAATTCCTCTAGTTGAAGGCAATCGGCGAATATATTAGAAATTATTTATGCAATTATTTTACATACACCTTTTGGTTTTTCCCTTTACTTTATTTTGTTTATTTTTAGTATTTTATTATTATTAATACAATACGTTCGTTAAGTTATTCGAATAAACTTAAGAGCTGTGGAAAACAAGTTAAAATGCAAAACTGTTTGTTGCTTTTCCGTTTTTTTTCTGCTTTCTTTTTGGGGGATTTCTCAATTAGCTATAATATGATCTTTGTCTGCGTCAAAAGTCATCTGAATGTGGAAAACTTAATTGTAATTTCGCTGAACGTTTTTGCTAATTACGATCTAATTCGTTATAAAATACATTTCATATGTAATTATATGTTGTATATATTGTATAATTATATGTAAATGTATATTAATTTATGTACAATTGTATGTGTCTTAGTTGTTAATTAAAAGTCATGTTTATGCTTAAAATACAATACGTTTCTAATTATTGTTAGTAAAAAAAATTGTTTCCAATATGTTTTCTTTTTATTTGTTTTTTTTTTTTTCGGGCACTATATTATGTACACTGTTTAGTTATATAAATTGTTTTTATAATTCGAAAATCACTTTAAGGCAGTTTTCTTATGCTTCAAAATTGTGCTAACGAGAAAGGAACTACTTTTATGAGTATTATATTAATACCTTGACAGACAAAAACTAAAAAAAAAAAAAACAAGAACAAATCAATACCCCTAAACAATAGCAAGGCATGGGAAGGGCAAATTCAAACTGAACCCATTTTACTAAATTTCAACACGATCTTACAACATAATCCTTCAGCTTCAGCTCGATCTTGACCTTGGAAATATTTTAGGAACTACTTTGCGCCTTCAGCTGCTGCCTGCACTCAAACCAAAAACTAAAAGCCCCTGAACTCTAATTAATGCCTTAGTATGGAGCTAGCCCAGAAAAACAAAACTGAAACTGAAGCCAAGTAACCAAATTTAAACACAGCTACAAATACAGATACTCTTTGAAGATACGAATACAGATGGAGATAAGTATGTTGGTGTGCATGTTGTGTGGGCCGGGCGCTAGTTAATGGTAACGCATAGTACACACAAATGTGCCTGCGTGTTTTTTTTTATTTTGGTTTTTTATTTTGTTGTTGCAAATTTACTAATTATTGTCTGCTATTTATTCACACATAGTATATGCTCATAAAAAAAAAACACTCGCACACACACACACACACAACAGATATGTGCATAAGATCTTTTATCTAATAATAGTAAGCCGTAAGCCCGAACCGAAAGACACTCCCGAATTGCCCGAAATACTATTGAAGAGGAAGGCAAACGCAAACGATAGGCAAATCAATAACATTCTGACAGGCTCTCAACTAAGCATCAAACTAATACAAATACATATGGCTAGATTGATGTTATTTTCTATTTAGTATATGTTTTTTTTCGCTATTTTATTATTTTTGTTTTGCATATTTGTTTTTCATTCTAAATATTCAGCAATTTTCATCGTTTTCAATTGTTATGTATGCATTGTATATACATAGTAATCGTATTGTAAAGTGTTAAAGTTTATATGCTTGCAGATTTGATTTATATTGTGGTTTTTCTGAATTTGTCTGAGAATGTGAATTGGCAGTTTCAGATTTATATATTTTATTATTATTTCTCTCGTAGTTTATACAGTTTTGTTTAATTTGTTTACATTAAAAACGCTTGGTCTAATAAAAGTTTTGCACTATTATGAAATTTATTTGTTGCCTTAATTGTTTTCGTTAATATTTGCTGTTTAACTAAATAAAGTCTAATTTCATTTGCTAAGAATATAATAAATTTATTTAAAATATAAGTTGAAAAAATTTCACCAATAAACTTCGTTAAATGTTGATATCCGGCTTAATCTTCAAACCGAGACAATTGACCTATTTGCTGTGTGTCGATTTCTATACCGTATGTGCTTAGAGTGCTGAGAATTCAGAGAGTGGCAGAGAGCGAGAGAGAGAGAGAGAAAGAGAGAGAGAGAAAGAGAGGGAGAGACACTGAATGCGGCAGTGTTCGTAAAAGTTGAGAGCAACGCATAAGAATAAACGTTCGCGTAATATGTGCTCACATTTCAAATCAAATCTGTGAAAATTCAGTGTTGTTAACTTAAGAAATAAAACTAGTAAAAACAATGATATGTATTCGTTTTATTGCCGAATAAACAATGGAAACAATAAAGTAAAATAAGGTACAAAACTAAGAGCTAAACTAAGCAATGACATACATTAATAAATGACAAAGGACACATACATACTACACATACATAAGTAAGTCCAGATCTAGCAGTATTAATGCATAAGTATGTATAAGTACCGTCTAAGAACATCGAATCACAACAAATACAAAATGATACATAACAATACAACCAAACAAACAAAACAAAAGCAAAACATTTGAGATTAGGTTTGAGTTCGTGTTTGTGTTTGTGTTTGCGTTTGAGATTCCAAGTGCACCCTGTGCTTAGCATATACTCGTAAGATAGTATAATTCGATTGGACTTTGTCATATTTATGGCTCCTGTCGGCTTAAAGAGAGCACGCCAAATGCAAGTAAGGAAAAGAAGTCAACGAGTAAGTTAAAGTTTCGCTTAAATGCCTTACGACTAGATTTTTGGCTGGGAGCAAAGTAGACTGTAAACAGTGGGCTGTGAACGGTGTGTTGGAAAGAATGTAAAGTGAACAGTGTTGAAAAGTTGTAAGTTGTAAGTTATAATTTGTAAAAGGGCAAGTTACTCGTCTAAAGACTGGCGAAAGTCCAATTGTTCTGATTCCTGCTTATTGCACCTAGATTTTCTTTTTTTCTCATCTATTCAAGTATGAAATCTTGTCATGCTTATGTGTATAAGTATAAGTATTTACTATACTCGTAGCTAATACAATTCGTATTTACCTATTTATTTATTTATTTGTTTATTTTCTTCTTTTCTTTGATCGTAGTTAATAATGCAGCAAACACTTTGAAAAATAAAGTTTTGCATTTGGAAAAACAACACGTTAAGATTTCGATATACGATGTACAATATTCGAAATTCGATATTCAATATTCGATTTTTCTCATTTTCCGAGTTAAGATATTTTACAGTTGCTTTTAGTTCAAATTGAGTTACATGCTTGCTGAACCCTGTACCTCTAACTAAGTATTATGAGCTGTGTTCCTTACAGATCTATTCTTACATCTTTAGATCATACATATACACATGTATGTATATATATATGTACGTATCGCATTAACACTAACAACTAATGGCAATTTCTTTCTATTATGCATAATTTAGCTTTTCATTACGGATATATGTACGTATATATATATATATATATATATATACATATATATATATATATATATATATACATATATATATATATATATATATATACATGTATGTGCATGTATGTATATATATATATATATATATATATATATATCATCATAAATCCGTATTTGTTTATATATGTTTTTCCATGGTTTATATATTATTCTTTTGTGTTGCATAGATTTCAGTTTGACTTCAATTTTATTACTTATTTTCTCGCTTTACTTGGCTTGAGAAAAAAAAAAAACACGAACAAGCTAATTTTTTGTTTAATCCTTTTTTAGTTTCTCTCTAGACCTGTACTGTCGTAATATTTTGTTTTTCTTTAAACTAGATCTTAGCCTTACACATATTTGGCTATAAGCAGTTAAAAAAAAATTACGCTTAAATTACTTGTTATCGTTATTGTTATAATTATTGTTTTTCTCTATTAAGTTGTATAGCGACCTATAAATTATGTTTCTTTTGTTTTCCAATTACTTTTATTATCTTCAAACCTTCTTGGCTAAAATCTAATGCGTCTTTGAATATGCTGTAGTGAGAGAATCAAAATTAAAACGAAAATACAACAATAATAATTATGCACTAAAAACAAAGATTTTCTTTCTGTTTTTTTTCTTTATTCGTGTGTTGTTTATTCTGTGTGGTCTGAGCGGCTCTGCAGACGATGCCTGTTGGGAGACCAAGTCCAGGTTCTGAATGGCCGATAGTGTTTTTAGATTCGTAACATTGGCATTGCGGCTGAGTTGGAGCTGCCCTTCCTACTACAGGGTATACGAGTATTTTTTATAAATGTCTACATAAGTATATAACTCTAGAACTATTTAGCTGGCAGTGATATTTTCTTATTGGCTTGGCTTCTTTGGCTGTGTCTGATACGTCCTTAGTCGTCCTTATGAGAAAAGTGTGTGCAACAGAGTGGGATAGAGCAACTGAGTCACACGTAAAGTTAGACACGGATAGAGAGAGAGAGAGAGAGAGATAAGATTAATTAAGTGGCCAGGAAGATGGCAGTCCGGTTATGTTTGTATCAACTCAAATAGAAAACTTTTGATGCGTTTGCGACTTGTTTGGTCCTTTTTCAGTTAGTATTGAGTATTTTTTTGTTTCTTATGGATGTTTCTTGGGGATGAGCAAAAACGAAAACGATTTACATTAGAGCTGGCTGAGGCTAAGTCTTTTAACGGATCGTGTAATGGAACCTTAGAAACAAAGTGGCGCTTCAAAAAGTTTTCTGGACGGATATTACAATTTGTAGCACATGATGTGGTCAATTCGATATTCGATGTGAATAAGAAGTTCTAAGCGTACACAAGTGTATTCGAGAGATTGTACCCGCTGCAGATGATTCATGTTTGTCTTAAGTGTATATACCCAGCAAGATATTGAGTTCTTCTGAGATTTATCAGTGGTTCTTCTACAATTGGCAGCTCGTTCTTCAGCACTGTTCCAACAGCTGCAATGCCAATGTGAATTACAACAAACCAAAAAAAGAACAAAAACATTATCAGGTGATTGAGTGTGTGTGTGTGTGTGTGTGAGTGTGTGACTTCAATACTATGCAATCAATTTGTGACAAATACTTTAATTTATGCTGTTTGTTGGTCTATAGCGTACAATAATATGCGTTATGTGTAATTTGTAATTATAGCAATTGGGGAATATTATGAACTATGTTTTTTCCTGGTACTTTTTTTTCTAATTTCCTCAACTTTTTTCGTTATTAATTTAATTGATGTATGCTATTAATGCTGATGAGCTCGCTTAAAAATTCCACACTTGCGGCTTAACAATGATGATTAATAATAATACGGAAATAGACTTCCGTTTCGGTTTCCGTTTCCGATTCCGTTTCTGTTTTCAATATATGCTTGCACATGTGTGTTTAATTAAAAATACGCGTCATGAATGTGTTTGTGTGTGTGTGTGCTTGCCTTTTTTTCGTAGTATTTTTACTATTATAATGCTTATGGTTGTTTGGTTATATAATGATGCGCGCTACAGATTGACCTAATTTACTATGTATGCATGTATGTATGTATGTATTTATGTAAATGTAAGTATCCTCGGCATTTAAGTTTTTTTTTTTTTTTTTGGTATTTTTGTTTATTATTTGTTGTCATTGTTTTTGTGGTATTTATGCGTATTTCTTGTAGTTTGTATTTTATTTTCTCCATTTACTAAACTGTCGCTGATATTTATTGATATTTTGTTGTTCTTTACATTTAGTTTGGTATCATTTTCTGTTCTTGTATACAAAATTGTTGGTTTTCCTTTTGGTTTTTTTTTTGTATTTGTATTGTTTGCTTTGTGTTTTTTTTTGTGTTTTGTTTTGTTTTAATTTTTATATAATTTTTGTTTTGTTTTTCCTTTTAGCGGGTAATACAAATGCTTAGATTTAGAAAAAAAAATGTTTATATTTATATATATATATATATGTATACGCATACCATATATGCATTTGTATGTATATATGAGTAGGTTTTATATTTAGAATTATTAATATGCTGTTCTTAGTTAACCTACATTCGAATACATGAACACTTCAAGATATCATTTTGTTTTGTTTTAATAAGTGATTTAATTGAATTGAATTTAAACTAACTTTTGTTTTTTTTTCCTGCTTTTTTTTGCATCTTTTTATTCTTTTCTTTCGCTTAACTCGTTCTATTTTAATTTTTTTTGTGTTTTTTTTTTTCGTTTTTTATATTCACTTATTTTTTTTTACTAGACGAGAGACGAGCCTTAGTTTTTAGCTACCTTTCTCTTTCTATGCTTGAAACAGTTGCAGCCGATGTTGTTGTTGTTGTTGTCGCTGCTGTTCGTGATGCTTTCGAGTGATTGCAGTTGCAGTTGTTGTTGCCGCTGCTGCTGCTGCTGATGTTGTTGTAGTTTTGTTGGTTGTTAATACAGAAATGCAATTATATTCGCGGGCGTCGTCTCGACTTTGTTGGTGTTTGTTGTGTTGCTGCATGACAAGCAAAGTGAGGAGCAGGTTGAGTGTGCGATGTGATGGCGTCTACGGGGGCGTATGAGTAATTCCGCGTAAATGTTGTGTGTGATGTTGGTGTGTGGTGAATTTTCTATTTATGTTTGTAAAGAGTGTGTGTTTGTGTGTGTGTGTGTGTGTGTGTGTGTGAGAGAGAGAGAGAGAGCGTTGTTTCCTCTGCTTTCCTTTCCTTTCCATTCTTTTCCTTTCGTTTCGTCTGTCTTTGTGTTGTTCTTTCCTTCTTGGTTCTTGCACACACTTTGTCCTTGTCCCTGGGCAACTTCTATTTTTATAACTTTTTGACTTGAATCCATGGGGCATGCACACAGTTGCAGGCGCCACGTGCAACTGCTTGCGATGTCCTTGGGCGCTGGCTGAGCTGACTAGCTGCAGCTGCACCCAAACTCCGTTTCCTGCTGCTGCTGCTCGTGATTGTTATTAATTCCTATCAATATCATCATCTTTTCGATCTGCCTATAATTTTCGTTGTTGAGTTTTTCTTTTGTTGGTTGATTCGTTTCCCTTACTTTTGACTTTTATGTTAGTTCTGGTTCGGCTTAGTCCGCTTTCATTCGTTGTGTGGTTGGGTCTATTGATATCTTATCTTTATCTTTATATTAATCTTTATCTTTATCGTTATCTTTGTCGTTATCTTTGTCGTTATCGTTATCGTTATCGATATTGAGGTGCCTCTGTGCTTTACTCTCTTGTTGATTGAAAATGACTTCGATGTGTTAGCATTGACGATAGTTTTTTTGGTTGTATTTGTAAGATACGTTTTTTTTTTCAGTTTTATTTTGAACTTATGAAGCGGTTGCTGCTGCTGTTGTTGTTGTACTAAGTAGTTGAATGTTGATGTTGTTGTTTTTATATAGAGACGACATATTGCATTTTGTATTGTTTCTAATACTCCCAATATCATGCATCCTGTATTTCACCTTTTAATCCAGGCACCCTGTGGTGTTGGTTATGTCCTAAACGATTCGCTAAATCCTGTACAACATCACGAAATATAACTGTATCTATATTTTCACCTAATAAATACAACAAAAACCAATCGCCCATCTTGGAACGACGAACGATTATTTCAATAGCGTCACGACGCACTAACCTGAAATATCGTATAGAAAAAACAGTGTTAGAAAGGGTTAAGTGAATTATTCGTATGGGGACTCACCTAAATCGCATTCGAAATAAATAGACCCTCATCCGAGGCGAGAATATAATAACCACCCTGTATATTAGCGTTAATAATGTAAGTAACGTTAATAATATAAACCAAAACCAAAGGAAAATGTAAATTTTCTCATTAACAACGTTTAATGGTAAAATGCAAATGGCGTCGTGTTTTTCCACCTAAACCAAAGAGCCACAAACATATATATTTAAATAGTATAATTATTATCACTCATTTGGAGCAATTACTCACCTCCCCACTTGAACCATATTTAAAAAATGTACATTTGGTCATTCTGGGAAATATGTAAATCATCGGATCCATGCGATCTTCCTGATCGGTCTCCATATAATCTATCACATCCAAGCCAAATGTCATAAATTCGCCATCGAAAAATCGATTCATAAGAAACATTTGACCTATGCAACAAAAACGACATATACACACAGAAATATATATTTACACATATGTATAAGTAAAAGTTTGGCCGACGATAATATGTAGTATACGATATGTAGACAGTGTTTATAAAGTAAATTGGCGGGTGTAATTTATGGGTTTATTGCTGCCTCCAACTTGCCGTCTGTGTGTGTGTAAGTGTGAGTGTGAAAATGAGTCTGAGTGTGTATGAGTGTGAACTCAGAGCTATCTGTTATTGTTAAAAATCAGACAATTTGATAAGTCAGTAAATTATAGAATATGAATGGGTTCACCTTTCCGGCTCCCGGCTTATTGAATATTGAGGGGAAAGAACTACAAAATATAATAATCAATCATTTGTTGATTTGATCTTGAAATTGGTCTCGAGGTTATTCGATTAGTCCTTTACGTTAATGTTCCAAAATCAAAAATCAATGTTCACGAAATCGCTTCATCGATTTTAGACTAATTTATCGATGCTCTGTCGGTTATCGATAAGTCGATAATTGAAAACAAATTTCCATTTACTTGATACCATTTTCCAAATCAAATTATACAATTTCAAAGACGAACAAAGCTTAAAGTCTATAAAATCCCAAACCCAGATCTATCAGAATATAAACTTTCTCAAAATCGATTAATGCCATATGTTTTGTATCGATTCTTTCGCAATCGTTGCTCTCATAAGGTATCGATAAGTTTAAATAAAACATACCAAAATGAATTGAATAAAATTTATTAAACTCGACATCCCATAAGAAAAAAAAGATCCCATAAGAATAGATTGAATTGATTCGATAGTTTGTCGAACACATACGCACGTATATACATATACATATACATATATATATATTTTAAACTTAAAAAAATGCAAGCTATAAATTTAACTTTGTTAAATGGGATACATTCCCTCACATTCCCCACCGCAAAAAGCGTTTCTTGTAAACTCATCAGCCGTCAACATTCAATTAGTCTGAACTCGGACTATTTGTTAATACGTATACTTGTGCATGTGCATATGGTATTGGTGTATTCTATAATTGTTTATTTCTCTATTTCTTATGTATTCTGACAGTTAATTATTTTGTTAGATTTCCGATTGTACCGCACGTGGCGCACGTTGTCCGAAAAAAAGAAACCAGGAATCCGCAGCAATAAGGAAAATTTGTTTATTTTGATGCGGCCTGCGGCTACGGTCAGTCGATAAAAATTCGTCATTGATTTTCCTTGGAAAATGAATGAATGAATAAAGAAAGCTCTATTCGGGCATATATGTATTCTGTATTGTGTGTGCATGGCATGAGTTTGGCGTATACTAAAGATATCGTGTATAGTTAACCCCAAATTTGTTTATTGGATTGTGCAAACTGGAACAGTTCTCTGCAGCTGCACCTCATGATGATCACGAGCAAGCAGAGGATGCATATGGATGATGGATTATGGATTATGGATGATAATGATAATGATAATGATAATGATAATGATAATGATAATGATAATGATAATGATAATGATAATGATAATGATAATGCGGCTGTTACTCACCTATCACATTTATTAGGGCGAGCAGTTCACACACGTAGTATCTGTACGCCCACCAATTGTGATATCTAAAATTTTTAGAAATTTTGATTATAATGGACCATAAAGTAGAAAGTGGGCATTTGCTTACCTTAAATTTTCCCATAAATAATCTAAAAGTAATTTCTTTTTTTGTTTTTTCTCGGCTTCGGAACAAATGCCTATATCTAAGTCCATGATGAGCGCATGAATTTTGCCACCCTCCCAAGACTTCCACAGCCATCTTGGTGTGTAAAATAAGATTGCCTGCAAAAAACAAAAAAAAAAAAAAAATAAGTAAATAGAGAGGAAACGCAGAGATGGAGATAGAGATAGAGACAGAGATACTTATGTGTATAGATATATAAATATATATGTTTATAGGCATTAGTTCTGTAAAGGTGAGTTGTTGCCTTTGTGTAGGCGTCTGACGCATTGGAATTGTCGTAAAAGCGCTTAAATTTGACAAGTGACAATCGCCAGCTGTTTTCTTAGGCATACGCCATAGAGAATCCCAGGCGCGTAATTCCAGTTAACAATGCCAAAGGTATTATATGCTTAAGATTGCCTTTGGATGACCTTCCTAGATGAGTGCTCCCATGCATTCCTATAATTATGTTATTTGCTGATTTCGATACTTAGACAAACATATAGACGGACGAACAAACCGACAGGGACAGACAGACGGACATATTTATATGTAAGTATTTATAGACATGTCATCAAAACAATTAGCTGTGATCCATTAGCGAAAGTAGAAGCAACAAAAGACACATATGCGACATGCGAGAGACACGCAGACACAAAATATTGTTGGTGAAGAAACAGACTCTGGCAACGGCTAAGATCTTGCCCAATTAAATGGATCTCTTGTCGGACATTTGGTATTTATGTGCGCTCTGATGACATATTAGTAATAACTTGTATCGTAAATTTAACACTAAATTGTGCAAATGTTTACTTTGGCGGCCGCACCTCGCTGCGGTTTGCCCAGCTCGATGTGGGCAGGTGCTAATCCCTGACTGCTCAGGGAGACAATGGCTTAGTGGACGTGGCATTCTAATGCCCATTGAGGTGAGAGTTCAGTTTGTTTAGACGGTTGCCCAAATGGCGGCTGTCCGCGCCAATCTTACGTCTGTTCCATTGCCCGTCTGTCAGGCGTCTTTTTTGCATTTTCCATTTTCATTTGGCATTTGAGTTTCGGTGTTGGCAAATGCTAAAATAACTATATAAGTCTATAGAGCCCGAACGTCAACGTCATGACGGGCACGGTCATGGCAACATTTGAATTTTGCATCTGTTGCAACAATACGACTTTAAAATCGAAATTGGCGTAGCCGCATCGTTTTATAGCTGGGCAACATCTGCGGCACATTGTATCGCCTTATGACGGCAAGAAAACAACAACGAAAACAACAAAAGCAACAATAGGAAGCACAAAAGAAGAACTAAAACAAATGGACAAGTGATGGGCTCACAGCTTGCAACGCCTTGCCGGAAGTCAAATGATGCGTTTGATTTGGTTTTTGCCTTATGCGAGCCTCAGCGAGCATTTCCCTTTTTTCTTGGCCCTCATCGGGGGCATATTTCTATTTGTTTTCCTCTCGCCATCTCTCTTTGGCCCCCTGGCTACTGCTCAAGTTGCAAATTGGCTTGGCCCGACGACATGCAACAGTAATAATCAGAACATCATCCAAAATCCTTGTGGGTGCCCGGGCAAAAGGGCTTTCCGCTAGGAGAGGGGAGCACTGACTGGGGCGGGGCTGCGTAGCGGGACGCATATGCGTGTGTCTGAAAAGCAATTTGGCAAGCGTTCAAATTGCCATAAAAATATCGCATAAATGCAACTGCAATCAAAGCAAAATGAAGTAAATACCAACAGCCGCAGCCAGCGAAAGAAAACGCACCAAAGTCGGCGCGTCCAACACAAAAGACGCACAGTGGCGCAAAGGTGGCAAAACTAATACCAAAATATTATTTAATATTTGCTCAGCTTTATAAAGGACATCTATTAAGAGAGTTCAATTGCATGTCTATCAGTGAAAAAATATATATTTTCAATACAAAATCTAACAAGAAAAAAGCAAAAAGGCAACAAATCTAGCCTTTTTCGCTGCGGTAAGACCCCAATGAAGAAAACAATTTCTTTACTGTGCTTTTTTAAGCTGTTTTAAAATGAAACCCTATTCGATTATACAAAATTATACGTTTATGTAAAATTAAGTAAATGTCATAATCACTTATTCTGATCAATTTTTGTCTTTGAAAATTCAGGAATATTATAAAAAACTAATATAGCACCAGATTGAAATCCATGTGGCGTAGAGAAGCGTATTGCTTGTTAAGATCGACAAAAAAACCTCCATGGAC
The DNA here is from genome assembly GCF_003285875.2 of Drosophila novamexicana. Lineage (NCBI taxonomy): Eukaryota > Metazoa > Arthropoda > Insecta > Diptera > Drosophilidae > Drosophila > Drosophila novamexicana. Next base: position 1,133,094 of record NW_020824828.1, on the reverse strand, counting down.
ACGAGACTTTAAATTCAATAAGAACGAATTTTCATCCGATCGTTCCTATCGCAGCTGTATGATATGATGGTCTTATGTTGACAAAATATTGTAGGTATGAAAGCAACAAGAGAATGGAGAAATAACATGAAAATCTTAAAAGATTACCAAACAATAAAAGGAGCTAGAATTGTGACATATTTGTTGTAAAAGTTGATTGGCATTTAAGCAATGAAATCAATTGCATTGTATTTAACCTGAGCACAAGGTGCGCAAAGCAATGAAGCTATAAGAAGTGGTGCAAATAACCATGTAAAATTAAAGGAAATTTTGCATTTTCAATTAGGCAAAGTAATTTAAGCGCATTGTGGTCATTGAGGAGTCCAAGCACAAACAGTCATACCCAGCTCCAGCATGTGGGCGGGCTGTCTGCCCAGCTAAGGCTAGATCTGTAGAGACTGAAGGCAAATGGCGAGTGCGCCTGTTGCCAGTTGCCAGTTGCCGGTTGTTGGTAGCCTGATCCCGGTTCCGTGTTAGCTTCCCACTCCCGGATGACGTGAATAAAAATAAAAGCACATAAGTCAAATATAAACACATGTCCGTGCAACTCTGGTGGGGAGTCCAGTCGACGTTGGCGTCACGCTGCCAACCCGTCTCCCAGCGCACACGAACTTCGAAACAAACCCAGCTAAACCAGCCACAACCCCTTCCCCAACTCAACCCCATCCCCAACGCCAATCCATTCCATCCCGACGCAGCATAGCTACGCAGATTCGTATCGCATCTCCGCTCCGCACTCTGCTTTTCCATTCGGGCCAGATTTTTGTTTTTGTGCGCTGGCATTTGGCCAGAATTATTATTTGTTCACTTTTATGTTTGTCTGTGCCTTTTCAATAAATATCCAGCTAGGCAAAAACAAAATAAAAAAAAACGAAATTTCAATTTTTGACATATTTGAGGGGAGCGCTTGATCGATATGAACCGATCGGGGACGGATTCGAAATCGAATTGGAATTGGAAATGAAAGAAAAGTATCAGGGAAATGGGCACGGAAAGGCAACGGGAGGGGAAGCGAGATCGTGAACATGCTTGCCTACTGCAGGCAATTTTGCTTTTAAATTTTATAGCTGCATTGTCCAACTTAATGGCCAGGCCATTAGCGAGCGCGATCAATTGTTGGATCAGCAGATGATGGTTGCCGCTCGATCCCCACCACCCACTCGCAATCAATTATGATCGCCTGCATCAGGGTCCTGAAATCACAAGCATATGTATATAATTGTAACGACCGACCTATCTATCTATCTGTCTATCTGTCTATCTATCTAGATATCTAGCTATTTTGGGATATGGAAAGTTAACTATGTTGATTCCAGGTGTTCTGGGTAGTTCTATATAAGTAGTTGTTGTCCACAGATTTATAGCTTTGCTTGTTTTCTCGTGGCATTTATGATCGTTGACTTTTATTATTTATGCACACATACATATACATGCATGCATGTATACACTTATTGTTGTTGTTGTTATATATGCATGTAGATGGCAATGCTTTAAAAACTGCATCCATTTGATTTCAGGTCGCACCCGTCGTCTTTATTAATAAATCCACAAATTAAGCAGAATGGAAAATGTGTAAATTATAGAAACGCCGTTCACGCGTCATTAAGCGGGGAGAATACCATAATAAATGTATTTATAGTTATTTGGGTGACTATGACGGCGACGTCTATAATCGCCGATGTGACACTAACCGAGAAAAGCAACGAGCCCAGCGAGGCTCTGCCCCCTCTGCCACACACACACACACACAGTCACTCACACAGTCACACACACAGTCACACACAGACGCACACACACCCACAACTGTGACAAAAGTGTGGTAAAAATATACATTTAATATTTGTACATTGTTAGCGGGAAGATATATCATTGTGTAATCGTTCAGCGCCCCTCGCCGCAACTCAGCTTGGACTGGCCACTCGACGGATCCCCCAACCCCCAACCCCTTGGTATGTGCGGTGGGCAGCGTCGACAGCGGGAACAACGACATATTTAACGATCTATTATTCTTGTGACAAAGTAAGTCTTTTGACTTAAGTAATTAAAATTATTATTTTGAATGCATTAGAAATCTAAAATATACAATTTTTTTTTTGAAAACCATCATTTCTTTATTAACTTCTGTTTTTGAATACTTTTGAATTTAATGGGCCTTAAGGTATCAATTAAATTAAAATGTAGTGCACAAGCTTGTACATCTTTTGAATAAAGACCATGGAGAAATACAACATTGTCTTCTTATTTGCCATATAACAATTTTTGATCTTTTTTCCAGTGTGAGGTATATGATATACTTGTCTGATGCTGATTAGGATTTCTTTTATGTTACAGGCACAGTTCAGCTCATAGTTCCTGAACCAAACCAACATACATATGTAACATATATAAATTATTTCATTTATGGAACGAGTATTCTAATTGGATTTCTATTATAAACTTAATATGCTTCCTTCCTAAAACTAACTAAAACTCACAAAATGTTTTAAAATGCGAGAGACGGCTCTTCTAGACTTCACTTGGAGGAAGCTAGGAGGATTCAGGACCATATTTATATGAATAATATTAATGATGTTTGACTGTGAAAGTGTTGAAGTATAAGGACTTTGAAAGTATTCGAAATTTGTTAAACCCTTCGATCAATATGTAAACAAACAAACAAACATATGCACATACATAGTAGTACGTCACAACATAGCCCAGTCAACTGTTGCTGGCCTTGAGCATGCGTAAGTGAAATGTTCGCAACAGCAACAAATCGGGTAATACGGATATGTTTAAACATTTTCATTTCATTGCCTATGCGCATTCAAGTTTCTTGCGTTTCAAAGGCCAGCCAGCAACAACAACAATGAATCGAAAAAAAGTAGAACAAATATTTGGAAATTTGAATTTTGTATTGAGACTCAAAAAACGTACGCACTCATTCAAATGTATATATAACAATAAGTATGTATGCAAGCATATCAGAATGTACAGCACACTTTACCGCTCCCTGAGTTTGGGGCACTGCGTGCTTTTATTACCTAATCCATCAAATTATTGAGCATAATTACTTGTAGACACAGGCGATGAACGAAATAAAGTCAATAACAAGGAGGTACGCAAGATCAAATATCCTTGTAAATAGGAGCTGATAATAATCAAGAAGATATAGATAGTTTAGGGGCTCGGTCAGATACGTTACACATTTTATGACAAAATTACAATTCCCTCAACAAGGATATAAGAAGCGTTCCATATCGATTCGTATACAGGTTTAGAGGATACAAAGCAGTCAAGTATTTTATACGTTCACACACTAGGGGTATTCCTTAAGTCTAAGGGTACCTAAAATATTTATCAATTTGAGGGTGCGAAGACAGCTTGCAGGGGGAATTATGATAACCTTTTATAATTGTTGACATTTGATTGAATGGGCTTTGGATATCCTTTTCTAGCATAATAAGGTTCGATATATTTAACGAATATTTCAATGAAATAAATATTCATTTGATAAACTATTCTATATAATAGACAAAAATTCAATCAAGAATTTATTATTAAATTGCTCTAAAATGATTAAAATTTTGAAATTGTTATTATTACGTGCAGCTCGCTTAAAAAGGCAAAGTTCAAGTATCGATTGGCTTAACAGTAAAAGAAAATTAGTGATGGTTAAAAACAATTAGGCAATAGGTTGTGTGTGTGGGGGGGTACCCTTCTCGTAACTCACCTGAAAAAATAGGCAAAAGCACACCCACTGATAGTATTTATAGTGCTTCTTATCGGCGGGATCGCCATCAGAATTGCCAATACCCGGGTAAGGCACCGAAACGCCTTGCTTTTTCAAAAATAAACTCTTTAGCGTATACGTCGACTGTATCCAACAATATGTGTTGAGCACATCCTCTGGAATATCTTTAGTGTGTACACAATCAATTGGATTACCCACATACTGGCGTGTGGTTATAATTAGCGAGAATGACATCAGAATCATCACAGTTATTGAGTAGTGCAGGCGGAATACTATCGAATCGGTTTTAACGTGACTGACCTTTACAAGGTTTTTCAATCCACGAAATATATCTAACATGGTTTGTTAAACAAAGCGGAGCGCGGAGTGTTTTACCAAAGCTCAATTGGTATATGGCTTAAACTGACGCTTTGCCTCCCTATATGTCCCTGTGTATGTCCCTGCGTGTGTGTGTGTGTGTGTATGTGTGTGTGGTTGTTTATGAATGTGTATGTGTGTGTGTGTGTGTGAGTGTGAGTGTGTCAACGGGATCGTCTATGATCGTATTCAGTGATCTGAATCTGACGCACTAGTCGAGTTCTTCGCTGTCCGAGGTGGGCCTATCGATAGATTAATCGGCCCATCGAAAGATGCTCGTAGAGCTATCGATTTCAGGATTAGAGTTCTTTCTTTTGCGCGGCCAGCCCATCATTGGCAGCGGAGCAGTAGGCCGAGTACGCAAATTGAGCATTTGTCGAATTGTTGAACTGATCACGCTGGAGCTGGTTCGGCCTTTGAAGCTCCTTGAGCTGGTTCCTCTGGCTGGATTGTTTGGGTAGACACTTTGTTCGTTATGCGTATTCCTTGCAATGAACTTGGCATTTTTCGCTTTGATCTTTTCTTGTGGTTTGTTTTTTATTTTCTTTTTTTTTCGATTTGTTTTCTTTTGAGATTCGCTTTGGCTATTGTTTTGGGAATCGCGATTGGAGGCTGGCTGGTTGAATCACTTCTGCCTGGTATTTACTATGGGAACGATGCGAAACGAAATCCAAATCGAAATAAATATCAATGCGAGGAGCGCGGCGGCAAGTATTTTATTTTTTAAAACGTGCGAAATTAGTTTAATATTTTCACAGTATTAAGTTTCTTGCAGTTTGTTTATTGAAAATCAATTGGAAACATTTCTACCCTCTATGGTTCAATGTAGAAATATTTATTTTAGCGGTAGTCTTAATGCTCGCCAGCCATTGAAATTTCGTAACGAAACAAAACAAATAAAAAACGCGCCGAGCATATAAATAAAATGTGGCATTAAATGGTCTTTCAGCTCAGTGCGTATAGGTTTAGGGTTGGGGATCGCATACATATTTGAACATTTATATACATATTGTATGAAAGACGAAGATATATATATATATATATATATACATATATATATATATTTATATACATAAATATAAACTGAACATCAACATATATATCTATGCATGTTCATAAATTTATGCTCACACAGCTGGGGCACAAAACTATCTACGAAATGAACAGTAAAATTCAAAATTGCAATGTTTATAAACAAATTGCCGAGTCGAGCCGAAGGAATAATAAAATACAGCCAAAAACTACGTCTACCAAATTGCGTATACGCACACGTGGCCCAATAAACCATGCAAAGTCAATGGTGAAGGCTTCACGATAATTAACGCGCCGTCAAGTGTAGAAGAGATGATCGATGTGGACTATGGACTCCATCAAGAATGAATATGTCCAAATATAGGTACGATGGAAAGGCAAAGGTGTAGTAGAAAGAGCTCGAGCTCAAGGCCCACGTTTTTGATTTTATTCAAGAGCTATTTTTTTTTGCTCTTTGTTATTGTTGTTGCTTGTGCTTAGTTTGAAATTTGTAGTTGTTTATAAAATGATGCGCTCTAAGCATCGGCCACTACTGCACTTGACATTTCAATAAATATTTTGGGACGAGAGCATTTGGAAAAATGCCAAGCACGCTCCATGATAATACCAAAGTAATTCCAAAATTTCCAAATCTCCGAGTTCGTTTGTTGTTGCTACGCATGCCTAATTAAGTTAAACGAGTCCCCAATTTTATACCCATTCCAATGCCCATGCCCAACTTGCATTTTCCCAAACAAAATAAGAATCGTTCTTGTTCCGCTTTTCAATTTTCACATTTTTACATTTCCACTCCCTTCGCTTGATTCGAAAACAGATAGGGAGACGGAGAGGAAGAGGAATAGGGAGACGGAGACGGAGAGGGAGAGAGAGAGAGGGCGAGGGCGAGGCGCTAACAATGCGCGTCTAATTTTAAATATACGCGTCTATAATTATGATTTTAAATTGTGCCGAAGTCAAAATATGAACAACAACAAGAAGAGCAACAGCCAAGCTATCAAATAAGAATAGAGATCGGCATCGTCTAATGACTAATTGGGTTTTCCTCGTCGCCTGACAAATGTGAGCAATGAGTAATGAGGAATCGCCAGAATCACGAGAAACAGAAGCAAAAAAAAAAAAAAAAAAAAACGAAAAGAAGAAGGAAACTGAGCAGAAAAACCAATTTCGGGTGCCTCGCCAATAATCGAGTATAGCACGAGTACCACATAAAATTTAATTGAAATCAACCGTATAGGATCATAAAATTTAACTGCATACATGGTCACTCTTTTCATCTGGTTCAGCTTGGATAACAATCAAAAATTGATAAAGCGTGGCAATAAATCGGAAAGTATTCGATTTTACAAAAGGGTCTTGTGTAGATCTGGCAAGAAAATCAAAAGAGTCGACCGACTGCGTTGTTTTATATTTGTATTTTTATTTGTCATGGGCTTCGCGATCTAAGCTGCAGTTGTCCCAAAAAATACAAAATAAATTGGTATATTTTTTAACATATTTTATGACGGGATTAAGCAGCCAAATATGAAGGCTTAATACGACTAGACAGCTTACGGTTGTGAAGCTTAAGTTCTTATGAAACTTATGGAAGAATATATATTTGAACGGGCTGATGTTGCAATGGAAAACGAATGGAAACGTGCTGGTATATCGATGTATTCTACAAACGAGTTATTTCCGGTATTGCCCGTCGCAAGTTTTTGCATTAAATTGAAGATGTTACTTTGCCATCCAACTTACGAACATAGGAAAAGTTTATTCTGCCCCTTGAAGCCCGTCTCAAATATCATTGTATATACAGCCTTAAATAAGTTCTTAATCGATCGCTTGAAAAACGCCAAGAGTACCCACGTCCGGTCTTTTAAGAGAAGGACCATCTAGGAGACGCCGTAAGCCCAAGCTGTTCTTGCTTTTAAAATGAAAGGAGGTATCGAAAAAGAGGAATATTCTTAATCTGTGTATACTATATGAGAGCCTACATTCCAAGTTGGTTGTATCGAGTTCTTATAATTTTGGAGCTATGATAACAAAAGCAAGTTTTCAAAACGATATTTATCGAACTGGGCGGAGATATTGGAAAAAATGATAAGCTTGAGGGGGGTATGATACACGCGAAAGTATATTTCACATTTCAAGGAATGGAGGGACGTGATTATATCCACTGAGCTATTTGTTTTTACCAAATATTTTTATGGGATCGGAAGTACTATCTCCTGCTTGCCATACACATCTATATGTGCACAAGGACAATTTACCCTTTGTATCTTTTATAAAGGGTCTAAAAAGTCAGAATATATCTGCGTCGATCTATAAGTTTAGCTGAGCAGATCTGTTATGTCAACCCAAACAACTTTGTCTTAAAGAAAAATGTCAGCAGACCGCAGAGAAAATATGCTGAAATATTTTGAGCTTCATGATAATTAACTAGAGTTCATTTACCAAAATATTGTAGCATTTTTAATCTGAATAGTAATTATTTATATAGATTTTTCCTGCACTTAATGGCCTTTGCTGCAGAGAGCTGTTGCCCATTCCACTCGATTCGATCCATAATTAACTCATCCCGTATTGTTTGTATCAGTTTATGAAAACTTCCCTCTGTAGGGCGCAAAACGCCACTCCCCACCAAATGTTGAGTTGAGTATTAAAACACTTTCAACGCTTTTACAAACAAGAGGCCACAACCTAATATATCATTCTAAACTAAGTGTGAATGAAATAAAACAACAACAACAATAACAGCAACAACAACTACAACAACGACGAGAACGCCGAAGTGGACGCTGGCGATGACGTGCACGTTAACGTTAGCGTTAACGTTAAAGTCGACATCACGCTATTTCAAATATAAAAATATTAAAATGAAAAGAAAAATTTCAAATTGTGTGCGTAAAAACTGTTCGACAATCACAGAGATCTGCCAAAAGCGAATATGCTTAGCGAATGAATGTATGCTTGGGATGGGAGGGGCGTGCAAAGGCGTAAACCGTGGGTGATTGAACACTGAGCAATGAAGTGCCCCTATTCCTCTCGTCTGTCCACCACGCGCCAAAAAAAAAACATCGAAAAATATATTTAAAAAAAATGGCAAAAAAAAAAACAAGTAAGAGCGCTGCAGTCGAGTGCAGCTGACTGCCTAATACTCTGTTTTCACAGCGCACCAAGAGCTGGAACGAGTTGCTAAAAGTCTTCTTGATTATTGTGTAATTATCGCTAAGACTGAAACACTGCGACTTGAGGAAGTATAGATATCATCTGTGAAAGATATTCCAAGTGGGAAAGATATTCATATACCTAGAGGATGTGTGTTTACATCTCACGTAGACGTGTACACGGTGATCTGCCAAGTTTCGAATTCTCTCGGCTCGAAATATGACGTGGGCTCATACGGCCACAGAGCCAATATACCCTTCTGTCAATTTGTGAATAGAGCATAACAAAAGCCATGTGAATATTTTGGACTTGTGGGTTGTGAATGCGAAACTGTTGCCACTAACACTACCTCGCACCATAAACACATGGCCGGGTCCATTTGGCCAGTTCGTTTATTTACTTTGTAGAGTTAATTATGATAGAGCGGTGGCCAGAGCGGTCGCAATTTCCAAATGACTTGGCCAGTATGCTGCAAGTGAATACGGACACGAAAACAGGCTAGGCTGTGAGCACATTGTTCAGACCAAACTTTGCGTTACTTTGTGAAAATATCAAAACAGATCGTCAATAGAAACAAAAAACAAAAGTAATAAATGATACAAAAAAAAAAAAAAACGTCAATAACTATATATTATTATATTCATACGATCGCATTCGTCGCTCGCGTCGCGGGCGCGGGCACAAGGCCTGCGAACGGCTGCATCACGTGTGGAAGGACTCTTCACATTTTTCGATAGCACGGCCAAAGACACCGACAAAAACTGGCAAACACACCGAGCAACGTTTTAAGCCCGAGCACATCAAACGAGAACGCACAAAAATGATTAAAATAATGATAAAAAAAAACAACACCAATTTAATTAGACAAAAAAAAAATAAGCAGGAATATTGCGGTTGCGTCTGGCAGGGCTCGTCTTCGTTTGCCGCCGTTCCGATACTCGACTTTCGATACACGTTACGATACTCGATTCTCGATTCCCGATACTCGGCGTGGTTTTTCGCTGTTGTCCGTTGGCTGTTGGCTGTTGGATGTTAGCTGTTTGTTGTTGGCTGTTGGCCGATGGTTCGAGATCACAGCTGAAAAAACGCGCGCGCGCTCGCCTCGCCAACCCAAAAGACACTGCGGAAATGGCCGCAACTTTGGCCGGGCCAGGTCTCTGTTGGCCAAACTCTCTCCGACAGATCTATGTTCAGATTTCCTCTGCGTGCTGCCAGCTCTCCCTCTAGCTGTCTTTCTCTTTACTTCTCTCTAGCTCTCTCTCTATCTCTATCATTTTAATTCACTGTCTCTTGTTGCTGCCTCTCTCTCTTTCTCTTTACCTCTCGCTCACTCTCCCTCTCTGTTTCGCCCTCCGTTCGGCCATCTCGTTCGCGAGCCACGCACACTTCCGGCTTGTTGATGTCTCTGTCTCGGTATGTTTTTGTGTGTTGCATTTGCTGGTCTGCTGTTTGCTGTATGTGTGTTTGTGTGTGTGTGTGTGAGTGTTGGGACTGTGTGTGTTTTTGTTGTATGAGTGAGTAAATGTTGGCCGCTGTAAACAACAATGAACTGACGACGACGTTCGATACGCCCGACGCTCATCATTGTTGCAACAATCTGTGGCCAACAGCTCGCACACAAACGAACACACATATACACTGGCCAGTTTCACAATTTCACAGTTTCAGCCCTAGTTCCAGTTCCATTGCAATTGGCAGGCCGCTTCAAGAAATACACTTTACGGTTCCCATGGTTTCATGCCAATTGGCATGAATATGAGTGTTAAATTTGACAGCCAAATAACGCTGATTATTTTAAATGGGATATTAAATACATTTTATGATTTTAATCAGACAAGACGGCAAACCGATTTGGAACCGAACCAGTTCCAAATTTTATAGTCAGCAAGAACCGAACCTTAAAACAGATAAACAGCAAAACTTTTAAATGATATTTTCCATGGAAAATTCACTAATTTCAATAAATAAAGAAATATATGTAAGGCAAGACTTTTGTGTGAACCGAACTAAACATTAGAAACATTTATGAGGTTCGCAGCAGGAAACTATAAATTTTTTATACAATGCATTTTTCTTAAGCAGGTGATCCCTGCCAATTACCTGAGCATGTGATCTTTAATCAAAATCAAATACCAACCCTATAAGATGTAACTTTTTTGGCAGAGGGTTCATTATTTTCGACCCACAGTGCGCGGTACCAAACTATTTACATTATGCTTATATGTATTTCGCGCACTCACGAGACGTCCGCATCTATCAACAGCATCCCATACACAGATATCCTAAAGGACAAAAGCCCAGCAGCAGCAGTGGCAAAAGTGAAATGAATGCAAATAGAAAAAAGGAGTCGAATGGACTCGAGTCTTGAATTGAGTCAAGTCGGGCTGATTCTGGAGTGAGTGCAGTGGAGTACGTGACGCAAAATGTCCTTTGCATTGTTGTCCAGCTGTTTGTCTAGCCGTCTCCTTGTTGCTTGTGCGATTTCCGCTCATTATTGCTGCAATCAGCCAGACAAAGGCTACAACACACACATCGGACTCGGACATAGAGCGCAGGCTATGGGCCTGGAATTTATGCGTGTTTTGATTTTTGCGCACAGACACCATGTGGAGCATACCAATAAGGGCCTCTTTGCCGGCCAAGTGGAGCCTGAGTGTTGGATTTATGAAAATAAAAATTGTCTGACATCCATTGGCGATTTGATTATGCTGTCATTTGTCGCAGCGTAAAATAACGCCATGTTGGACAGCTGCCGCATCAATGGTAAATGGTAAATGGTAAAGGGTGTCTAATATGTGGGCTGGCCATAAGGCCGGGTGTGCTACATATAGTTGAAACAGGATTGCCGGCTGCCCATTAAAATTCAATTGGTTTGGTTCTACGTGAGCTGGCTGCTTGAGACAAAAACAAATATTTATGCATAATACGGCCATTAAAACAAAAGTTCTTCATGGCCACTCTCAGTCTCAGCGTCAGCCTGAGTTCCAGACTCTAAGTGCAGTCGAAGGCGGCGCGACGTCTATGCCAGATAAGCCTCGCCTCATTAATGCACAAAACATTAGCAAAATTCGAGTGTGTAAAATGCATAACACTTTGTTATCTGGGCCCAGCGCCAAGTTTTGCATTATATTCAATGCCCGAGGGAGTGGAGATACCAGTCGCGATGATTCTAATTGTCAGCCCGGAGATACGCTTGCTCAAATACTCAGAAACTGCCAATGACAGTCGGCACAAGGTTAAGAAAATCGGGTTCAATAAAAAAACATATTAACAAACTAAATCAGTCGAACCAACTGAGAAAAAACGTTAAGGCTGAGATCAAAACAAAGGAGTTTTAAAAAGTGCACAACTGAAACAATAAGTCTCATCTCATATCCCAGCTCAATGTTGTCTTCAATTTTTAATTCCGGCTTAAAATAGAAAACGCTAGGGAATATAAGGACCTTGAAGTCTGCTATGACTAATTCCTAAACCGAACCAGTTCAAATCAAGACATTTAATGTTTTATTAACCAAGAATCAAAGACTAGCTAGATATATATAAAACAGCAGAATCGAAACCTGATAATAACCATACATAACTGATGTCATCTAAAACAGTGTTTTATGCGGATAATTGAGAATAACTAATCTTGCTAAATAAAAAGATATGTAGAAATTGGTTCGATGGAAATTGGTTAAAAGTCTGACAAGCCAGGGTGCGCATATAAATGGGGATAATCAGAATACGAAGCGAACCCTTGAACATTATTGCCTGGGCTTCAACACAGATAGAAATTCTTCATTATTTCAGCTGGCCGAACTCTTGATTGGGGAGGGGATTCCCTTAAGATGTAACTGTTTTGTAATGGTATTTTAAGCTTTATGATCGACACCAAATTTTCTGGTTTGTGATTGGATAATAACCGATTGGGATGGTTTAATAAACTACGGAAGAGATGTCAAACGGTTGCCTCGTTCGCTGTTGCGATCAAGAAGAAATATGATTTGTTAAATAGGACATTATAATTTAACGACATGCTTCTGGGTATTCCCGTGAGAGATGTCTTGGATAAGGCATCAAGAATTTTGGCCACCCACAAACGACTCGTAAATAAAATGATTTTCTTTTTTCGTTTTGTTTTATTTTTATTGGCGCCTCCGCGCTCCGCTAGCGTCTCCAGCGATGCGCTCAGGCTGCTTAAATAAATTAATACAGATATCAGGCAGATCGTGCATCAAATTACATCAAATTAACGCTGCTCCCAGAATATGCAGCCAGAGCAATTAACTAAGCCGCTGCAGCGGATGTCTTTCCAGTGGCAACAGCCAGCCGCCGCCCCCTCTGGAGGCTGTATGTGCGCTCCATCGGTAAAGTTTAAACGGGGTCAAGCGGTTGCATTCCCCGTTCGGTTCTTTTTTCTCTCTTTTTGTTTTTTACCGAAAATAGCACAGACACACAAATATAATAATACGAGCCAGGAGACAGGCGTGCGGAGACGTGGGAGGAGGCGAGCGAGAAATAGAATTGATAAGTTTGTGGCGGGTGCTCCAAAAATAGTTGCGCAGTCGACGCTTCATTTCATCCGGCTGCCACGGAATTACACTAAAAAGGGGGCGGGCTGCGATTGGAGTTCACTTATGTGGTTGGGGCTGCCGATGGGGCTGCGGCTGCAACTGGGACTGGGACTGGAACACCGACTGCTGGCATAGACGCAGCGAGTAATTGCATAGTCGACATCAACGTCTATGCCGCATTATTCCAACATATTAAAACAAAAGGCGACTCAACGGTTCCACCGGCCGTGGACAGCGTGTAGCTGTCCCAGGCGATTGATGATATCCATGCGTCTGGACAGACCTGTGCCTACACCATTGCACACCCGGTGCCCCCCCCCCCCCCCCTCGCTGCTCTCCTTACCCCTTGCTTGCTTAAACAACTCCAGACAGACGCATGCATTGCAGGCGAGCAGATGGTCCGACAGCCCAGTAAAATGTTCGCCAGACGATGCATCAGCTGTGCGTCAAAAATTGTTTGGTTATGCCGGGTTAGGGCAGGTCAGGGAATATCCTTCGTTCAATCGAGAGCAGATAGGACAGTAAACGATACTAATTTGTCTTATAGATACTTTGAGATAAATGAAAATAGAAAACACGGCCTTATACACCGGATCGAATGAATATGAAACTAATTTTGGAGCTACGTTAAATATTTGGTTTTTCAAGGCTGGTATTGTTTATCTTCACATTATTCAACAAAAAGAGCTGTTTAGACATTTCATCATTCACTGGCGTGTTGCTAGCCTTTAAATAAGAATCCAAAGACTCGGAGCTTGCGAAACGCCTATCTGTTCTGGACCTCAGGTAGGAGAGATACCTATTGGCCATCATGGATGAAGACTTCTTCAGAGCAACGTCCGCCTAAGTCATGGCGGAGTCCATGCCGTCCTTAACCAGAAACCTTGGGTATTCTGAGGCAAGGTGTCTGTATTGAGGACGAAAAACTATAGCCATTTTAAGCTCACACCAGCAATATAATTCGTAATATATTATATTTTTGACCCCAATGTTTCAGCTATAGCGACAACCGCCGGATGCTAACTTACAATAAAGAACAAATATTGAGAGTTCACAACAATCACGTTTTGCCCAATCATAAATATACTTTAACTGAACTTTCTATTTAAATTGGTAAGTATTTATCTCTAATTCTGAAAAACATTTTTCAAGTGTATATCGATGCAGCATTGATATTATCTCCAGCATAATCATAAACATATTTTAAATTTTGAAAACAAGTCTAAACTTTACAGCTTTAAGCTCTAAAGCTATTCAAAGTTTTCCTTACTAAGGACACCCATATCAACTAAAGCTAACAAGCTTTTAGCGTGGTTTTGGTCCAAAGCTCACAAAATGCTTTTTACTTGCTGTGTTTGAGCTTTATTCATACACAATATACGAATCGTGTCAACACTTAGACAGCTTTCAAAAGCTCAAAATGCTTAACTAAAAAGAGCTTTTGTATTTAACGGATTAAAGAAAATTACAGTACTTAAAATGGTATGTTGTTTTCAAGAACTCACCTGAAAAAATAGTGTAAACGCTACCCATTGATAATATTTTGTGTGCTTTATTGTAAGAGGGCCACGCCCCTGTGAATTGTGAATTCCAGGAAAAGGCACCTCGGAACCTTGCTTTTTCATGAACGCATCCACAACTGTATACGTTGAGTGTATCCAACAATATGTGTTGAGAACATCTTCGGGAATGTCTCTGTGGAAAAACAATAATCGTACAGTTAAATAACGAATACCAAGTTGATTTCACCCGGCCGTGTCCGAGCTTGTGGTAATTTAATTATATTCGTACTGTCTTGAGACCACTTCTCAAATTGTATTTCACAAATGTATTATAAATAGTAAATAAAGCCAGTCTAAAAGAAAAATTCACAAATATCATTTCAAATAAGCTTAAAGCCCATCGGAAGGTGAGCAAAAAAGTTTCATGCAACCGCTTTCCACCCATTTCCCATAGTTCCGAATAGAATCTAAGTGAATCAGCAATCAGTCAGTCAGTCAGTCGGTGGGGTCAAATAGTTATATATATTGATTGGAAGATTATATAATCCCACTTACCTTGTGTGTACACAGTCTATGGGGTTTCCTACGTACTGCCGCGTTGTCACAGCAATCGAGAATGTGATCAGTAAAATAACCGTTGCGTTTGTGTGCAGGCGAAAAACAGGTGAATCGATTTTGACATGAGACACCTGTTTTCGTGTATATCGAGAATCCGAAGAAATTGTGTGTGTGGAAGTTGTTGTTGGTGTTGGTTGATTTGTTTTTGGGCGTATGCGAAGAGAGAGAACATTATTATTAAGCGAATTGGCAACGGGGGGTTAAAGGGGGATATAAATCGAAAAGTTTTAATGCAAAACTGTAATACAAATTTTCTAGGAATATCTGTTTCATAATTAGGTTGTATTTCTTTTGAATTGTGCTTTTTAATTAATATAAGTAGTATATGTACATTAACTTATATGGCAGGATTACTGTTTCTTTTTTCTTCATCTTCTCTTTTTCTTTTTAACAAAAACTTGATTTCTTTGACGTTTCGCCTTACAATTAGTGTAACTGACTTACAACTTAACAAACAGAGAGAAAGTCTTCTGCCATACGTACAGGTTTTCATATATAGAAGGTACTTTACTTTGCTGATCTCAGCTGGCTCACATTGGGGCCCGATTCGGGGGTATAACCGCGACCACTCTGAACATCCGCTGGCCAAATGCGATCGATGGCAACATATATATATATATATATATATATATATATATATATATATATATATATATATATATATATCGTAAGTTTATCGCAGCTTTCTTGGATGAGGTTCAATTTGATCGCAATTAGGTACCCGGGGGTATTAATTAATTGATATGAAATAAATACAATTTGCAGTTTCGAGTTGTCGAATTTAATACGGATTGGAAATTTGAATTATCATGTAAGTATAGTAAGGTGTCACAGCAATTTGGTAATTTTAGGCTTGACTTTTCTTTATACTTTATATAAAACAAAGAAAACAAAAGGAACGATAAATAAATTTTGGTGTGAAGTGTAATACGAATTGCGAAGTATGCTGACTAGCAATTAAATAGAATTGCTGGGAATGCAAATTTATGTTGAGGTTTTGACGTAAATCATAAGGCGGCCACTGAAGTGAGCGAGAGAGCGAGAGAGCGAGAGAGAGAGAGAGAAAGGACGGGAGAATGAGTTAGAAAGAGTGAAAGAGAGAGATTGAATGAGCAGAGATGATAGTCGATTAACGATTTACGATTAACGATTAACGCACTTCAGTTGGGCCGCCATTTAATGGGCTGAATGCCAATTGGGCTTTACGTGATTTGTTCGACTAATTTTAAATTGGATTTGCTTAAATTTCAAATTGGATTTGAATTTGTATTTGAATTTAGTTGTTCGTAACGATGACCACTCAATCGATATTTTATAAAATGGATTCACTCGTCACTTTCGGCTGACTATGAGAAGTTTAATAAAATCACAACAAAATAATCAGAAAGCATAAGAGAAACTCTAAATGTTAATAATAAATAGTCTCGTGAAACGGTCTGGTAAAACCCATGAAATTTCGATAATGGCTTATCAATGTCTGCAAAACGAATGCACAGATTTGTGGTGGTGGTTTTTAGTTTTGTAGTAGTTTTGTTAGTTGCTGGTTGTTGGTGAATAAGTAAAATGTGATCATCAGAGTGGTACAAAACAAATCTGGCGCTTTGCTATTTTGTAGTAGCGGTAGTAGGTGAACTGTGAGCTGAGCGGTGAGCTGGGGTGAATTTATGTATTCAACTTGCTTGAAAAGTGATCAACGTCTAAACCAGTGATTGGTAAACGGTGATCTGTGAACGGTGAGCGAATAGTTGCGATTATGACTGTGATCGTAATCGTGGTAAGTTGGCTTGTGAGCGTGGTGAGTGGTGGGTTGTAGGCGAACTGTGGTGGTTGTGGTGGTTGTGGTGGCTTAGTGGTGGTGGTTGGTGGAATAGTGAGCAATAAAAATGTGTGCGACAGCTGTGAAAGCTGTGCATGTAATTGTGAGAAAATTGCGAGACGTAGAGAGGAGAGATAGAAAGAGAGAGAGAGAGAGTGATCGTGAAAGTGTTGTACACAAAAATTAAAACATTTCAAAACAAAGAAAAGTAAAAAGATATACATATTATAGTTATTATAAAAGTTGTATAAGATTGTAGATGGTGTGAACAACTAGATGTATTTGAATTGAATGGAGAAAATTGTACGAACAAATTTTAAGTAAGGTGTAAACTTGGTACGTTAATTCTAAATATTCAACACAGTACAAGTAAGAGTAAGACAAACAGACATATACATATATTTGTAGATATATATAGAGGTATACGGTAATACGTAGCTGCCCGAATCGACTGGTACCGCAGTCAGTTCGTTGGTGGGGTCTTAGCTTTAATTAAATATGTTTTTATTTGGCCTGCTGGCCAGTGTATTACATACAGATCCTAGATATGGGCATATCTAGTCTTTGATATGATGTGTCACATGCACTGGCCCGCATAGCTCACACTATATCATACTTTAGGCTAAATCCCATCATCGAGCATAGGTATTATATGTGAAATTGTTAAAATAATACTAAGCATTTGAGTTTAGTTTTCAAGCATTGTCGCAGTATCTTCTGAAATTAGCAGTCACAACTGAGTTTGGTTACGGGTTTTAATTTAATTTCATTATTATTTGGTTAATTTTTGTGGAGGTTTGGACAATTTTCGAACGTAAACAAATAGCCACTATAAATATTTACAAAGTTGGGATTGATTTCTTTTGTTTAGTTGTAAATACTGTGGTTAGCTTCTTCTTGTATAGTTGTATCGATCATGGTATCGGTATTGGTATCTGTATTTGTGTGTCGGATCGGTATTGTGCTGTCGGCCTTGGTTGGAGTTTGGTTTGGTTTGGTTTTGGATAGCTTGACTTGAGTGTTACTAGATGGTTGGTTTTAGCATATTTTTTTTTTTTATGGGAAATAAGTTTTTATATAAATATACATATATATGTCTAACAATATATATATATTTACGTTTTTTTGTTTTTTTTTTTTTTTTTTGGTGATTTTAATAGATAGTAAATGATTGACAGATACACATACACTAGTTAAATACAGAGAGTGGCGTAAAATTATTTTTTATAGTTGCTTTATATTAGCTCGATCAGTTAGCGGTATTTTTGGTAATTGGTAATTGGATTAATTTAGCTTTTGACTTTGGCTGTGGTTTAGCTTGGGTGAGAGTCAGTGATTGCGTGATTGATAGATAAATTTACTGTGGCAGTTTGGTGATTGAGTGAGTGAATGCGATTGAGATAGATAGAGAGAGAGAGAGAGGGAGTGTGTATGTTTGTATAAAACTTGCCGTTTAGTTGAATCAAGTTTTTGGTTTTATTTTTTTTTTTAATATTGTATATAAATTTAGTTGTGATTTGATTTGATTTCATTTTTCTTTGCTGTTAGTTACGGCATTTTTCCTTCTTCTTTGTTTATTGCTCTGGTGAGTAAAAAGTGTTCAAGAGTAGTTGAAATACAAAAACATAATTGACTTGTTGCTGTTGTTACTTGTAATTCTTGTTGTGATCTAAACGAGTACGTTGTGAGCGTCGCATCCGCTTGCTGAATACGAACGAGTGTTTGACAAATACTGAATGCCGAGCGTGTGTTAGTACCCTGGCCATTCCTCAGTGAAAGTGAGAGTTCGGTGATAGAGTGAGAGAGAGATATATATTTAGAGAGAAAGTGGCGAGTGAGTGGTGAGTGAGTGAGCGAGTAAGTATAGTAGTAGGTGATCAAGATCAGCTAACGAGTGAGCGCACGCAGCGATTGTGAAGTTCGTGAAAGTGTGTTGAAATTGGTGGAGAGCGTGGATAGTAGCGAGTGGTGGCGGTGGTTGTGGTGGAGGGGGTGAGTTGTGGAATATGAGTGAAATTGAAAGCACTAAATAAGTAAGTTCCTTGGATTGAGCTGCTTGTGGCTTATGAATGCGACTGATCAAGTGTTGAGTAATTGCCTTTGAACTATAGCTGTGTGCGGCGTGGTGTTTCAACATCTTCAAGTGTTATTCTACTTTTAGATTTAACATAACTCGCTTGCTGGTCACTGGTGTTGGTGTCCAGGAATTTGCATAGTTAACTTTTTGCTATTGCTGTTTTGTTGTTGTTTAATTGTGTTTTCTTTGTTTGTTGTTGTTTTCGCATTAAATTAGGTGATTCGGTTTTGATTGTTTGTTGATTGGTTTGTGTAAAGTGATTTTGGTGGAGAGCCAGTTTATATTTCGTCACAATTTTTTCAACAATTTATGTTTTTTTCTTAATTTTTCTTTTTTTGCGGGTGAGGGTTATGTTCTAATTTGATTTTATTTTAAACTTTGTTAAAATATTTTAGTATTAGCTTATGTGAAACGTTTATATTGTTTTGGTTTCAGTTTTTTTATGTCTTTGTAAGCACATTCGAGGGCGAGAGCGAACAAGAGCGATGAGTTTGAAAGTGTTTTCGAAAAAAGGCTTTAAGAACAAACATAACACAGACATAAACAATAGACAATCAACAAAACATAAGTAAAAAAAAATTGGCTACATAGCACAACAAAATGAAACGGGCAAAGCAACGCAAGGCCAACCCGAACTAACGTAAATATAGCGAAGTGAATTCTGTTTCACAGATTCCCAGGTCCGAATTCCCATACCCATTTACCCCCACCATACTGTGCATATGTGTGTATGTGTGTGTGTGTGTGTGAGTGACTGTGTCTGTGTATGTAATAAGCATCCTGTGAGCCTGGACTGAGTGACTTACGCTTACGAACTGATTAACAAAATGGCATTTCCCCGACTGACTGCAATGGCTGTACGACTGAATGACTTCTGCCCAGTAACCATAACAATGTATTTTATGCCCGCAATCCAGTAAAAGTCGGAATTTGCTGCCGTTTCTGTCGGGACAGCGAGGCAATAACTGGGTGGCTAACCGAGAGCTTTGGTGCTCGTTTTTGCTATTAGAACAACATTGGCAATACATTGGGGCAATAAAAATAAGTTTTGTAACAATACAGCTCGCCAGCTTAGCCATTGCGCTCTGCGTTCGAGTGTCTTTTGAGTGCCTTAAGCATCTCACACATGATGTTGTTGCCGCCGTCGCTGCTGTTGTTGCTATTGTTATGACTTCTGGGTCTGGTACACTGCCTGCCACTTATGCCTCATTAGGATGCGTCTAAGGACTCTTACAGTAATTCAATCATAAATTAAAGTCAAGCTCCAAGTGACAAGTAGCGAGTTAAGAGTAACACGTTACGAGCAACGAGCAACGAGTAGCGAGTAACGAGTATTAAGTAATGAGCGACTAGCCTTTGCAATAAAAACCCACCAGCAACAACAATAAATGGCTTACTGGTCAAAGTTCTTTAAATCTCATGCTCATGTGACGGCTATAGGTTTAATGAGTAACGAGAAACAAGTACTGAGTAACGAGAAACGAGTACTGAGTAACGAGTAGCCAGTGTTTGCGATAAAAAGCAAGCAGCAATTACAATAATATGGCTTACTGGTCATAGTTTCTTTAACGTCAACTCTAAATTGACAAATTAACGAGCAGCGGCACTGGCCACTGCTTGCAATAAAAGCAAGCAGAAAAAACCACAAATGGTTAACTGATCATAGCTTGCTTTTGAACCTCGTCGACTTTAATTTAAACGAGTAACGAGTGGCGAGTGCTTTTCGTAAGATACAATCAGTTCAGCAACAAAATTGCTTGCGCGAGTGCGTGTGTCTATGTATGTGTGCGTGTGTGTTTGTGTGTATTTTATATTTAAATAGAGACTGAGAATTTCGAGCAACAAACTTGGATGAGCAGTAGTAAGTAGTAGGGCGCAAGCACTTGCTTTTTTCTTATTTATAACGATTTGTTATTCGAGTATTTATGCAAACAATTTACAATTATTTATAGTTTCATACATATATGTATATTTATAAAGTACTATTGTACATGTCTCTAGTTCAACTTTTAACTAGTTTTTGCAATAATAATACTTGCGTTTATTTATCCTTGATCGAATGTGCTTGTGTTAGCAAAAATGATTGGAAGCATACGATAAATAGGTTTCCAATATATGAGTAAAATATGTATGTTAATTAAATATAACCTTTCTGTATACACAACAATCAAATTGATGCCTAAGTACGCAGCCAGGACTTGAAATATTTATATTGGCTCCCCAAAGTATGCAAGGTTCCCAGACTTGGGAGATATAAATACAAATAAGAAACACATGCGTTATTTAAAATTCCAAAGTGCACAAAAAATGAAGAAAAACTCAAAAAATATGTATAAAAAAAGCCCATAATTACTTGTCTTTTAAAAGCAAAGAAATCAAAAACAGTATATATGACAAATATATTTGGCAAAGGGTACTACATTTATGATGATGAAGCTCGACAAGATATACGTGATGCATATTAATAATATTCATGCAGCTTATCTCCGTGTCTCGAGTGTGTTTGTGTTCACATTTGATGACATTTAATAAGCAGTATAACTATATATGTATATATATATATACAGTGTAAGGTGCATTTATTTGTGTACTGAGACAAATGGCTTAGTAGCTACAAATACGTAAGCAGGTCATGCTCCTTAGACTCCTCGCAAAAAGCCAAACAAAAGCAAGGACACTTCCATTTCGGAGCGGATTATGAAAATTGGCCAGCTGCAGGGGATTAGAAATTGAAATGAAAAACGCTGCACAAATACGATGCAATTACAGAGCAAAGAGAACTGCTCTCTCTATAGTTTTAATGTGATTAGTTAAAGATAAATATGTATATATACAGTATATGAGGATAAAAATATGAGACACAAGTTACAAATTACAAGTTACAGCTATGTTTGTGTGTGTGCGTCGTGTGACTCAAAGATAAAGGGGTTGCCCGTTGCAAGTATTTTGTGGCGAGGGTGTGTCAGTGTGTACATATAATACATTTATTGTTAGTATTAAGTATATAGAATAGGAGCTGTTAAGCATAGTATAAGTATATGTATAAGTAGTATATATAGTATAGTATATAGGTATGTAATTGGTATTGGTATTGGTTAAAGTGTTAGTTTATGTATTTTGCATTTTTGGTTGTATACTTCAATTTTCTTTTTTTTTGGCATACATTTAATTTTGTTCAACACTGTGATATTTTCTCATTTTTGGACTTATCGAAATTTCAAAATAATAAAATCAAATGAAAAACAATACACATCTCAAAACATCTAAATGACTTAAACTCCTCAAGTAGTTTTGAGCTGAGCTTAATAACTGCTGATTCTACAATATATTACGATATGAGGATTGGGGATATTAATTGCTCGATTGCCAACATATATGCTGCCTGTCCGTTTGCTTTGGTAATTGAGTTATTATTTTTTTTATATTTGTTTTGCTTTCTTTTTTTTTCTTTTTGTTTAGTTAACCAAATTTAATACAAAAATCTTATATACACACATACACACATACACTCACACACACTTAAACACACACACACACAAAAACATTGAAATTAGCATTGTGAGTAAAAGAGAGTTTGGGTGGGGGCAAGGAATCTTGTGGATGGTTGCCTGTTGGTTGATTGATTGGTTGGTTGGTTGGTTGGTTGGTTAGTTCATTGATGTTTGTATCGATTTGGGTTGGTTGCTTGGTTCTTCTTGGCTGGTTTTCAAAAAACAAAGCGTTTCCATTGCAAAAATGCCAGCCGCAAAATACCGCAGTTGCATACTTTTAAGCGTGGCGCCGTTTGAAATGTTCTGTTTTATGGTTGAGTATATCTTAAATATGTTATTATTTTTTATTATTATTTTATATATATATATGTATTTACTATATATATATATGTATATAATTCTTGGGTTCAGCTTTAGTTTGGCATTTCTTTTGATAAAAATTCTTCACATATTCTTTTTGGTTTTTGCTTTCGATCAAAATTGCACATTTTCAACAACATCAACAACGACAACTACTTTTTGGTATTATGAATAATAATAATTATTGTAATTGTTAAATGTTTATTTAGATATATATATTTATATATATATGTATATATATATATATATATATATATACTATATATATACACACAAATATATATGTAGATAAACATATTGGATTAAATGTATAACATACGTATGCATATATTTAGATATGTATGTATATGCATATATTGAGTAACAAGTACAAGTACGAGTATACATATATAAATAGGAGTATTTGCGTAGCATATTATATATACTTATGATAGTGATTGCTTTTCTGCACACGCACAGCCATCGATAGCTATCGACAGTTATCGATACGTTGCTCCACTAATCATGGAACATGTTCGATGTTCGATGATAAGTGGTTAAGCATAGAGCATTGAGCATTATTGAATATCAAAATAAAACAAGTAGATTTATTTGTTAGTTAGTTAATCGTAAATCAGCATCAAATCACAAGTCAACCAATGAGAACTCAAAAGATTTACACAATAAGTACTTTAATAATACAATGCACAATATTTCGTTACAGTTTACAATAAATGTATTTGAAATAGCTAGTTAGATACGGTTAGTTGGTGTTTAGTATTCTGTGTATGTTTATACGAGGCAATGTTCCTTGTTATGTTAATGTTCATGTTTATGTTCATGTTCTTGTTTATGTTCATGTTAGTTAATAACGCATAGGAATACACATACACATACGTCGGCTCATACACATACACATTCACATACTCATGTATATTAAGTAATACATACATACGTACATAGGCTTACACATATTCATATCATATATACATATATATGCACATATAAGATAAACATATGTGTGCACTAATACAATATCGTTTTTATATACATACCACGATCTGACAATGCATATGCACCGGAGGAGATTTATCTGATCAATTCGATCGTATTCTAGTTACATCCCGTGCTGGCTTTCCCGTAACATGCTGTGTATGCGTGATATGAGACTCCTATACGATACGACTAAGTAAGTATGTATGCATATATATATATATATATATATATATACATGTATAAGCTGGCATTGGGTTGCTTAATTGATAGGTTAGTTTAAGACTTGAGATATAAATAAGATACGTACGTGTAATAACATATACCATACATACATGTGCCGTGTGGGTTATTTTGTATGCGTTACGGTTACGGTTACGGTTACGGATACGGATACGAATACAATATGGTTAAGTTATTATCTGCCGTGTACACATTGGGCTACTTTAAGCGCCGACAACAGAAAAGAACAGAATATTTATAATATGTATGAATAAGTACAAAAGGTTTCAATTCTTTCATTCGATTATGAATACGCTGGATAGACACGTGCAATTTGGTCTTAACTACGAAAGGACAACGGAACCAAGAAGAAGAAAAACAAGGAAAATTTAATATGCAACTGAAAATTTATAGACTGCCGTCGATGCTAGTTCAAATTGCAGAGAGCGCTGCGGTTACTTTATTCTTCCGTCTAGTTTTTCATTTTTTAAGTCCTCTTAACGAACTGCTGGGCGTGTGCTAGTGGGGTTAGGTGGAGCTTTGGAGGGTGGTTCAGTGTTAAGTTTTATTTTGAATAGAAATTTAAACCCAAATATATAAAACAACAACCTAATCATGGGAGCAAATCAATACAAATCATAATCCAAATTTGAATAAGACTAATTATAATAATAATAATACAAAGAAAAGTATTTTTTTTAAATATATTTATAACTTGCGGGAAAGTACAGAGGGAGAGAGCAAGATACAGAGAGAGAAAGAAAGAAAGAGAGAGAGAGAGAGCGAGAGAGCGAGAGAGCGAGAGAGAGAGAGAGAGGGCAATGTTCCCTGTTGAGTTTGCTAAATTTCAAGTTGCTTTTATGTGTTTTGTCTTATTATTGTAATAGAGTTTTATTTCTTCGGTCTTTTGGCAAAATATTTTAACAGAACAACATATACGCGGCAATAGAGCTATTAAGGGGCTAAGATGCTGTTTATGAATCGATGCTGGATTTGCAGCAACTTCTAATCGCAGCATTTAAAATTGGTATATAGTAAATTGTATTGTACTTTTAGTCGCTTAGTTGATACGCATAAATAGTCATCGTTATTGATATATGTGGAAAATTATAGTATATGTGTAAAAGAAATTAAATGAAAAGAAACTCAGCTGACATTGCTTTCGGCCAGTTGTTTTTCGCTTTATATCATCATATTGTTCAGTTATTATCATTTATATGAGGTACTCGCAACACTTTACTATACTTTTACAAAGTGTCTGACCCCGGTATATAGATACATGGGCGTTACGTGTGTTGGGTGTAGCTTTGTGTGAATATCGTATATGCAATAGAGATGCATACATATATATATAGAGAGATACAGAGAGAGTGAGAGAGATGGAGAGAGACGGAGAGAAAAAGTTGGTGGTGAGAGGTTCTTGGCTTGGCTGGGTTGCTCTCACTACTTATAATTAGTTTGTATTAAATTTGATTATTATATTTCAATTAAATTACTTTTACATTTTGTTATATATTTATTTTTTTATTTGCTTTGAATAGTTTTTTTCCTGTTGTTTTTCTTATTTTTTTTTTAATTTAATTTTTTTCAGAATTTCACGTAGATGGCAGCATATTTTGGTGGCAGGCGAGCAATCAGTTACCGTTGGGTTCTCACGTAAAACGTTGCTTTTAATAAAATATCGATTATCGATTACGCATCAATTGCAACGAATTTGCATCCCCTGTTTGGTTTGGTTTTACTTTTCTTTTATTGTTTGGGTTGATCGCGCTTATATGTTATCCGACTCAAAACGCAAAAACTAAATGCGACAGACAAAGATATAGATGGAGACAGAAAGAGAGAGAGAGAGAGAGAGAGAGAAAGAGAGAGAGAAGCGACAAAGCAAAATGAAAGGGAAATCAAATGCGAAATTTAACACAAACATTAGCCGCTAGATGGCGCTGGTTCGGCTAATAGGCAGCTAAAGCATAATATGAATAAACAATAAGACTTTGAAAAAATTGCAGCTAATAATATCTGAACTACAATATAGGCAATTATTTGTTAATTAGGAAAGGAAACGCATTTGAAGAGTGTGATAAAGGGGGCTCGATAAATAGATAGATAGATAGATAGATAGATAGAGAGAGAGAGAAAGAGACAGATAGACAGAGAGATGAACTTTGGATAGCTGGGCAGAGTTTAAGGTCTATTTTTTTGTTTTCTTTCTTTTTTGTTTTTTGATTTAGGATAGTTAATGACTAGAATTGTTTTGTTTGTAATTACCATTTTCTATCACTTTGCGTTTGGGGGGATGGCACCGCGGGCACCAACCAACCCTCTGAGTGCACGCGGTGGCCGGTGGTGGGCGTGGCACGCACACACACGCACGACGCACGCACGCAAATCAGATCAGTCGTAGCCTTAGTGTGTGTTATTGACGTTTACAGATACTGCTAATGTAAATGATGCTGTAACTGTTACGTGTTACTGTTAATTAAATGTTTACTGGAGTTGCAGCTGCTGGTTATATTATGCTGTAATTTTTGATAACACTCTGATGATTTGATTTAATGTTTGATTTAGTTATCAGTTATTGGTTATCGATGATCGATTTTGGGTTTGATTATCGTTTGACGATTATCGCTTATCGTTTATCAGTTATCGGTAATGTTTTATCGTTTATCGAATTTTGATTTAGGTTTTGATTCAGTTGCACAAGCTAAGGCCACTGTGTTAGTTGCCCTGTGTTTCGGTTTTTGTTTTTGTTCTGTTTCACGTCACGATCATGTGTTAATAATTGTTATACATGAGTATACGGCCTATATACACATACATACGAGTTATCACATGGTTCGCATTATTTTGTGGATTGATCATGAATCATTGTTTCTTAACATTTGCATATTTGCTCCTGCTGTTGTTGTTGTGACTCTTGGCAACATCTGCCCACATTTCGCTGCACTCTCAACTGTTGTCTGTCGTTGACCTTGTGGCTTTGGCTGTCTTCATCATCACCAGATTCTGATGCAAAGTCTCTTTTTGGTACTGGCTCTGACTATGTTT
Organism: Drosophila novamexicana; assembly: GCF_003285875.2. Taxonomy (NCBI): domain Eukaryota; kingdom Metazoa; phylum Arthropoda; class Insecta; order Diptera; family Drosophilidae; genus Drosophila; species Drosophila novamexicana. The sequence continues at coordinate 1,106,121 of NW_020824828.1, read as the reverse complement.
CTGACTCTGCTTGGGAGCAGACGTTGGCTTGCTGGCCAGCCTTAGCCTTAGCCTTGAGCTTGTGGCAGCCCCGACTTCTACGGATTCAGCTGCTCCAGCTAGCGGCTCTCTTGTTGAAGTTGCAGTGGCTGTTGCAGTTACAGTTGGTGTCGTAGTCGCTGCCTTTAAACTTGTTGCCTCAGTATCGCGCGTCGTCGTTGGTATCGTTGATGCAGTTGCCGCATTCGCATCATTAACCAGGCTGAGGGTCGGTTCGCAGCCGCCGCCGCTGTTGCTGTAGTCGATCTTCATGTCATTTATTACCGACGTTATCAATGTTGTTGTGTTTTATTTTGTTTGAGAATAAATATAAAGTATTTTGCTTATTTAAAACATTTGCTGCGATTCGGCTTAGAGCTCAATACGGTATCGAGACTAAAATATTTGTGCCCAACTATGCGTATACGTTATGCACGCATATGTGTTTAACAAATCATAAGCCTTAAGGTACTGAACAACACACACACTCACACAGACACACACATAAAGGTTGACAAAGACAAAATAAAAAACAACACAAAAGCTAGGTTTAAGTCTACAATTTTAAAAATTTTTTGAAATAAATAGACATCGGGAAAACACAATTAGGTCCGCTATGCATATATCAATTATACAGCCAATTACAAGAAGGTTTGAGATTAAAAAAAAGCAAATGATGAATCACTAACACGAGTAGAACACAAATCTAGACAAATACGTACAGCTGGATATTGTATTGGTTTTTGTATGGAGACAAGGTAAGAGGACATATTCTGTGTGTGAAGGTATATTTGTTCGTGTTTATGTATTAAATAAGAGACAACATGTATATAAATGTGCACATATATGTACATACATATATGCGTTTAGTAATAGAGACAGAGAGAGAGACAGAGAGTTATGGGCATGGTTGCCTGAATCTGAATCTGAATCTGAATGGGATGGCAAATGGACAATGGGTATTAAATGGACTATGGTTATGGACAATGGACAATGGGCAAATGGGCAAATGGGCAATGGGCAAGTGGTCGCTTTATGAAGATGGCAACCCGCTTTCGGGCCTTTCGCATTCTTTTTTCAATTGTTGTTGTGTTGTTGTTGTTGTTATTTCTTTTCTTAGCGGTCGTTTTTTTTTCTTTATTTTAGTTTATTTTTTTTATGTCTGTCCTTTGTTGAATTTTTGTCGTTTGCGCTGTCTTTTCTTTAAATTCTTTTCTGTATAAACATATATACATATATATATATATATACATATCTAGATATATATAAAAGTATACATATAAATATGTATATATATATATACATATATATATATACATATATATATATATATATATACATATCTAGATATATATAAAAGTATACATATAAATATACATATAAATATATATGTATATATATAAATGTAATTTTGTTTTGTTAATATTCTTTTATTTTTTGTTAGCTTCTTCAAATATTTTTTGATAAAATTTATTTGTTTATTTGAATTATTATTATTTTGGAATTGAACAACTTTAATGAAATGCTTAAGGACGCACGCTCACTCGCTCGCTAGTTAGAATCACATCTGAACTGGCAATGTTTTGGATAAGAGGAGGCCTACAAGATATATATATACATATAGTCCACGTATGAAGTTGATGTGAAAGTCAATGGGTAGTTATTTGTTAGGTAATTCATAATGGTAACGTATGAAAGACATGCAAATTGTAGCTTAGCTTCTGCTTGAAGTTCGCTCGTGATGTGATCGTTTCAGCTTTATAGTTTTATTATATTATTAATTATACCTAAATATTTCCGTTTTTTTTTTCAGGGTACTTTCTTTTATAATATGTATATGTATGTATGCTGTTTTATAATTGCCTTGCATATTAGAAAATGAATTATTTCTTGTATTTCCCATTTATGCATTTGACTGCTATTCTTGAACCTATTCTTGCCGCCGATTTATTTGATCTCGTTGTTGTTGTGCGTAGCTCGGAGTTAGGTGATTTTTCAGATGTCGTTATATATATATACATATGTATATACATTTTGTTAATCATATTGCGAGTTATTTGTGGTTTATATTTATAGTTTTTAGTTAACAATTACATGGATGGCAGAGAAGAAACATGGAGTTGTCATGTTGTATAACATATGTACATTGATGTAACCAATATTATATTATATTTTATTTTTAGTATTATATCATATTGTATTGTATTTGGTTTTTTTTCGGTTGTTTGTTACGTTTACAAAGGTAGTAGTAGAAGTTGTAATAAGTAAGATAGTGGCAGATAAAAGTTACATATTTATTTGTATTTTATTTCAATTTATTTTAAGATTTTTTTTTCGTTTGAATTTGAGTTAGGAATTTGATCGAATGGTATCGAATCAACATATAGTTTTTAGTGGTATGTATGGTAAAACAAGAACCAAAATTTGCCGGAATAAAAATAGAGCAAGTTGATATGGATTAGTACAGTTGTTAAAATGGAAACAGTTGACACTCACCGATGATCTACTCACTTGCATAAACGCATAGACACCACGTAAAAACTCCATGTTATTTTGTTGCTCTTGAGAACCCTTTTTTGTTGGTCGTTGCGCCCGACTTATATACTGCTTAACGGTGTCGGCGACCAGATGTGGCTTTAGCTTGCGCGATAGAACGCTAAAAATGAATGAGAAAGACAATCAAAATGATGTATGTACTTATATTGAAGATGACAGAGAGTAAGAGAGATAGGTAGAGATATAAAACGGGAGAGAGAGAGAGAGAGAGAGGGATAGACTGAGCCCTTTATGCGCGTACTAAGTCGCTGCGTGGCAGGCCTCGAGGCCTCTCAAAAATGTAAACCGAATCACGGACCGACTGCGGCCTAGCTAATTGTCACTTGACGTGCTGCCTAAACGGAAACACTTTTGTGTACTTAGTCAAATGCCTTTGTGCTAATTGGCCGCACTCCATGTCGTCGCACCCGTGCTACCCGTGCCACCCGTAACCCCCTTCTTCCATTGCCTTGAACACTCCAACGGCATTTGTGCGCTGTGTTTGTTCTCGTTCTCAAGTTCATGAAATATGCGCAAAGGCCACAAGCACATACACGCTCAGACTCACAGACACACAATGTGTTGGCTGAACGGGTGCTGCAATAGCAGCAGCTAGGCTAGGATATGTCTATGTACATATATCTAGTGTCGATGTGGTTGTTGTTGCTGTTGTTCTTGTTGTACTTGTTGTTCTTGTTGTTGTGGGGGATTTCTGGCTAATTGAAATGCCGCGCTGACGCCTTCACGCACTTGTGAGAGCGACAATTGGCAAATTGACGCCGTAGATTACGCTTATCGTTTAATTGCTCTAAGCAACAGGAGCCACAGACAAGTCAAACCATCAAGTCACTCACACACTCACACACTCATACACACACACAGAGAGAGAGTTCACTAGCTCGGAGCGCATAATTTGAGTTTTATTCGCTAAGCTTTTAAGCCGTGTCTAACATGCCACGCAGAACACAGCAGTGCTGAGCAGTCAGCACTCAGACAGTAACCATCGACATTGGTGAACCCCATTTACACACAAGGTCCACCCGCGGCACCCCGCAGCCACCCACACACGCAACCACACACGCAACCACTACGCATACGCTATGCTATTTCATGATTTCGAGCGATACGAGAACGTTCAGTCTGTGAATTTATCGGGAGCACAGTATACTATATATACGCAATGAGTTTTATGCCACATTATGGTAGCAACAAGTGAGAGTGCTCGCGAAAATACCCTGCACCTGTGTCTGCCTCGCCCAATCGAGCACAATTCACATTTTCACAGATCCAATAGAAGATCTTAATATAATTTTGTAATATATGCGTTCATCCTTACTTGAGTTCATGAAAATCGCATAGGAAGGTTGACAGTAGATGTTTTGCATGTATATGATTTTTGGCCCCTTTTTATTACCATCATAACTTAGTGAACAATCCTACCACAGATATATGTGCTTTGAGTAAAGTCGTGACTTTTATCGCATAAACGGTTGGCCAGTTGAAGAGTCTGAAGTGTTGCTGTGAGCTACCCGCAGCTTGTGCGAACTCTGAGTGTATACAGAGTGTGAGATTTTCTGTGATTTTGTGTGGATTAAGAGCGCGATAAGTCAGACTTCATGTGCGCGCATGTGGCAGGAAAAGCCATATAGACAGACGTCAAATGCCAAATGCTTTTCGAAAATTATTTGTAAATGAGTTTAATACAATTTTAGTGCCCATATCGAAATATAAAAACATTTGAACTAGCTGAACAGGTCAAGATTGGGGCTCAACTGCAAACAAGAAGTTTGTCAATTTGCAATTTTATAACGAAACAAATTATCGATTACAATTTTACCAAGCTCTGGTAGAATCATATTTCAACCGAGAGACGTAAAGAAATAATTAAATGCTGAAACTCTGATTTTCTCTACTCGCCCCATTGCTGCCAGCTGGTGTTCTTGCACAGATTTCGGGCTTTAAATAAAATTCTTCCTAAAATTAAATAAGCTCGCATTTTAACCATCAGCAGCACGTAAAGAGGAACAAAAACATTTATCTTGATTTTCACGCTGTCAGCAAGAACTCAAAAAGGCGACAGTTTGTAAAAAGGTAACAAAAACAACAACTACTTATAAAAGAAAATCGCGGTGTCCCTCCGAAAAGAAGTCAATTTCAAGATTTATTTTCTTCTTTCATGCAGTTTAACATTTTAGCCACAAAGTGAAAACAAAACAAAAAAATACAAAACAAATCGAGCAAAATAAAAGAAAACTTGTGAGTGCGGTTGGGTAAAAATAATAAATTAAAAGCACACGACGCGCAAAAGGTCAAGTGATTAAAAAGAAGAAAAAACGCATTGGTCTGGCGACCCCTCGACCTGTGCGCTCAAAAATAAATGCAAAGAATGCCAACAAATGTCCATAAGGCTTTCTGTTATTTATTTTCCTTGCTTTTGGTGGGGAGAATATTTACATTTCCAGTTCAGTCAGTTTTCGTTTACAGCTGCGCGCAGTTTTCTTTCAAGTTTCTTTTAATTTGCTGCAGGTTCAAGTGGATATATTTAACAAATTCCACTGCTGTAGTCAAAATACGTACTCCGGATTACTTAAAGCAGCCCCTCTTAGCAGCCACCTGGCGTAATAAAGTTGTAATACAGGTCCGGGTTGGGAGCAAACTTTCCAATTGTCGTGTTATTTATGGGCACACCCAAGAAAATTACAGATGAAGACAGCAAAAGGACTTTAAACCTTTGACATGTCACCACATTGGGCATTGAGCTTGTGGCTGAAGTGTTGAGCTTAAGCTTAACAATTGCTAACAATACCCAACAATATTATTTACAATGTTACCCAAACAATAACATAATTTATTTAACAACAAAGGCAGTTGATTTCAAGATGGCAAAAACTAAATTCCTTTGTGCCCCCCAACTCAATTTAGCGTCTACTTTTATTATTATTATTTCATTAGTTAATATTATTATTGCAGGTTTTTGAAATGAAGTACATCTAGACATGGACGTTCTTTAAAAGTAGCCAAAATATGTTTTTAATTACGAATAAAAAATTTTCAATTTAAGAACCGAATATACAAGTTTTTTATTTACAAACAATTTTAAGTTTTGTTTTTCAATAACCCGAACTCAAGATGCAATAGATTAAACAATCATTCAGCAATTTAGCAAGTGAAAAGTTCATAAGGAACTCGAATACTCTTTCACTTTGTGAACTCAGGAAATTTGATTTTTATAAATTCTCTATAGGTGACGTGAGCAAAGCCACGCATTATATCTGGTTAGTAAGAGTAAGTGCATTAAGCGCTCTTTTGTAAATTGCGCTACTTTGTTATTCGTTTTTCTTTTTTAAATTGTTTCTTAAAATTGTTTGGAGTGTTGGCACGGTATAAAAAGTTGCATGCACTTTACCCAACTTTTACGGCAAGGAGTACCGCCTACTAATGTAATTACTCAACACACACTTCACACGGGGGGCAGGCCCATGAGGAAATTTAAAATGTAGCCCAGTCGTAAGTGGGACCCACTCAAGTCGACCCTGGATGGGCGCCCGTTTTCAGTGTGTTGCGTCCGCGAGATAGTTGCGACCACTAAGAATTGAACAGAGGATGAAAGATGGACGAGGTTCGGATCAGTTCTCAGTAGTACAAACACACACAGACACGGAACAAGGACAGGCACAGTCACAACATGCGCGGCATAGCTCGAAAGTATGCAATGACAGCCACACACATACACACACATTTAGGCAGCAATTGTGTGTGTGTGCTCTGACCAGCTGCAGTTGTGAATTGCCGGTTAACAACAAAAAACAGAAATAGGCAAGTAGAAAGGGCGGAAGGGCGTCTAAGGCCAAGAGATGACATGCAATTACTCTGAAATTACGATATTGTTTTGTATGACATTTAAGATAAGGCAACGCATAATAAGCGCAATTAGAAGATAGAGCGAGACTGCGAAATCGAAAGGAACTGAGAGAGAAAGAGGTAAAAAGCAACGTAATTAACTTTGTGGACTTGCCCATTGTCAATGGAAAATTGTATGAAACTGTTGGAATTACTCTGTAGTTGTGTGGTAGCCCTAGGGTAATCCTCATACATTCACCAAGCAAGCGTATGCACATCGAGAATCATACAGTCTCTCGTTTAAAAGGGATAACACACACTCATAAGATGATGAAATTTTAAATCATTGCTGTAACTCTTAATGCTTGGCTTAAATAAGATCTGGTTTATTTTCTTTTTATTGATTTATCCACAAGAAGTAGGATTTTAACGAGTAAAGCGAGTCTAACGAGTTAAACTAGTTTAACGAGTCGAATTATTGTAAGGTGTGCAACGAGTCCAACGAGTAGATTAAGTGTAACGAGTATAATGGGAGCACTAGTAAACGACGTGTAACGAATAGAATAAATGTAATGAGGATATCGGGTATGAGGATATCGGGTAAAAAGAGTCAAACCAAGAAAAGAACTATAGCGAGTATAATATGTGTTACGAGTAAAATGAGTGTAACGAGTAGAATGAGTGTAACGAGAACATTACACACTTATTATACAGCATAGCTATTTAAAAGGCAATAACGAATTGACAACTTGAAGAATGTTTTTTTAGCTTTTGGTTCCAGTGATTCCCAATTTATTCCACAATAGCGAGCGGACCAATAGCAGAATGGAAAAATGTTTTGCTCTGTTTATTATTTTGTTTTATTTTCTTTGTGCCTCTATAAACCAACTTCCCCAGCCTATCTGTTTGATTTCTTTAGCTTCAAGTTTGCACTTGTTTATTTTTTTATTTTGGCATTCGCATCCTTTAACATTGCTGTTGTTTTTTTATTCTTATTCTGTTGCTGGCAATTAAACCAGACTAACTATCAGAGCAGCGCCTGCCCACTGACCCTGCCACTGTCCTCGCCCACAGTTGCATGCCTCGCCGGTTATTTGCAACGAGTGGAACAATTGCTGTGCGAAGGTTGACTTTTTGGCTGTCATTTAATATTTCTGCTATATTTAAATACCCATGAAGCTTTAAGCGCGCGCGCACACGTACTGACTACTAACTACACTTCACCTACAACGGTTTTTATTGTCTTATGCTGGATTTGTGCGCAAAGTCCCAAATGAGGACAACGCACTCCTCACTCCTTACTCACACCCAATGCTCCCTAAGTGCTACACACACACGGAGAGTGAGAGTGTGTACGGGAGGGAGAGAGAGGGATGGAGGCAAAAATGGAGTGAGGAAGAGGCAGGCATATGCGAGGGCTGCTTTCAGCTTATTAACTGGAACTGAAACCAAAAGTTTAGAAAACACATCGATGATGTAATACCTTTCATTAATGAGAGGAAAATTGTTGTTCCTTTGCGTTTTTCTTTTAAAATTTACTACCGATTATTCCTATGAGATATGCAACATTATATAGTAGACTGATACGATGGATATCGATATTTGAGCTGCCTGTAACAGAAAGGCGGACCTATGCAAAGTTTAATGACGATAGCATTGAAATAAAGAGAGACTAGCTTGCATAGAAACAGACAGACGGTAATGACTATTCAACTCGGCTATAGTAAGTATATCAGAAACAGTTCGTTCATGTGCTTAGGATATCATTCAGTAGGGCATTCCCCACTAAAACAATCTTCCTTGTTTATGTTCAATTGTTCGTTTTGCCCTTGCACATATTTGCGCTGAGCTTCGTGCCACATTCCACATGGGCGACACATGAAAGTTATTACACTTATTATAAGAAGAAAATAATTTTATGTGCGTGTGTATGTGCGTGTGTATGAGCGTGTGTGTGTGCTGCGTCCTGTCGTTGGCACCAGAAAAAAAGCAAGAAAAATTAAAAGCAAAGTCTTCATCTGAGTGTGGCTTGCAGCTGGATGATAAGAGCTCACATGGGCGTATGGACGCGCTGTGGGCGTGGCACGCGAATGCCCGCCGATGGGTGTGTATGTATGTGTGTGTGGAAGTGTGCAAGTGTGAATTATATGCCGCACTTTATTATATAATAACGAGTAATAATAATTACACGCACAAGCCAACACACGCCACATACACACACACACGCACGCACAGAGAAATTTCATTAATTTTCTTCTTTAATGAAAACTATTTACACTTAGTTATATGCCCTTTCATTATTGTTGCCTTTGTTGCTGCTGCCTGGATGAAAATGCAAATAAATAAATTCGCTTCACGCGACAATTTTTTATTGTGCATTTTGTCATTATCATGTCGGGCTTAGCGGCCGACCCAAATACTATAAAAAATAAACCAAAAAAAAAAAAAAAGGAAAAAGAAATTATCAACGAGGCCAAACAAAGTCTGAAGTAAAGAAATAAAAACTAAAAAAATAAAACAGAAATGACATTTATATAGACACGCCCCAGCGTCCCGTTGACGTTTGGAGTCCTCAGACTCGTTCTTAGTTCTCAGTATCGCCCCCGGTGCATCCCCCTCCACCCCACCCGTTGGGTTGCCGGCATTGTGCAAATGCTGCCCCATTTGTCAGCTGACACAAATTTGCATAAGCGCCGCACAAGCAAGCGGTCGGATGACTTATGGTTGTAGTGCCTTTCCCGGCCCATCTCCTTACGTCGAGCAAACTTGGCCTCCTTGTCACCGCCTAATCTCACGATCCAAAAATTTTCTCGTTGAAATTAGCTGCTAAATGCCACGAGCGGCAGCGACAGCAGCAGCAGCAGCGAAAGGGGACGGAAATGACATAGAAATGAAACAGAGTAGAGAAACAATGGCTACCACAAGTAACGTGACCATAGAGAGAGGGTCCTACATGGGACAGGGGACAGAGCAGGCAGGGGATCGGACTGATTGTATGAGCGATTGAGACATGGCTACCCCATGAGAACCGCTCACAATAGAGCCAAAAGGGCTGCTGCTGCTGCTGCCAGCTCACCGCAAAGGTTTTACAATGAGTCACAATGCGCGCAGTCATTTGTGGGGCTGGCTCCAGCGTTCGCCGAGGTGTCGACAGTGTCACAATTTTCAAGCCACATATGACCCATAAGCTCCATTATACTAATAGATAAACGACGTTACAATGCACAAGGCGCTGTGAAATTGCGGGCAACGTAAAGTAAATTCGCATAAAAGTTTTAATGTAAGAAATGTCGCTCAATAAATTATTTGCAATGGCAGCACAGTCCCATTTTAAATTTCTGTTTCTGTTTGTGATTTTATGAACTCCCTTTTCAAATATGTTCCATCGAAATCTGGACTTTTCCCAATTTTTGCATCGTTAAACATTTGTTGCTCAATCGCAAGGAGCATTGCAGCCTGTTACTATAATTTTGTAAAGCCCCACTATATAGAGAGTAGAAACTGGTTCAAACCTTGGTATCTCGCCTTATATTCCCATTTTTTAGCCTAAAGCTTAGTTTATATTTGGTACAGAAATGTTCATTGCCTTAAATCGGTTACTCACTTTAACAAATGCCTTCTCTGTGCTTCGATTGTGTAACATTATTCACGACGTTGTACGCATACTTTTGTTTTCAGTGTTGTCAGGGTTGTCGCCTCGCGACTTACGGCAGCTTAGCCCCTGACACTGCAAAGCAGTGCAACGCGTCGCTTCGAGTGGCATAAGAGTTGGTAAATTGCTTCACAAATCACGTGACACTCAACGTGGGTTGTAAGCGTGCTGCTGCCCCCATCGCCCCCGGCATGCCCCATCACGCCTTGCAGCGGCAGCGCGGCCCCGAAAACGAACACGAACACGGTCCCGGGTCCAGTGAAGATAAACAAAGGAGAATATCAACTTTAATGGCTCAGCAGTAAGGGGGAGGGGACGAAAAAAAAAAGAAAATATGAAACGACGAGAGAGCCATGAAATAAAATAATATAAAGCACGGCATGAACAAGATAGCTAGAAAGAAAACGCCAGTAATACGCACACGCACACACACACACACACAGCATGAAGAAAAAAATCACACTTAAAGCATGAAGAAAATGTTGAGAAAATCATCAACATCAAGATGGAAGATGGAAGATGGTTAGATGCTTGGATTGGGGTTGGTCAGCCGCTGCTTGGGTCGCGCATTTAGCCGCTTGTCGTCATTGTCGACGTCATTATAAGCATAATCTTTAATAAACGAGTGAGCGCCTGGGAGCATAGTCGTCCCAGGGTGCGGACCCACGTTCAATGGTCCGGCCCGCCGCGGGCAACTCTCAAGCGGCCGCAAATGAACGATGAGAGGGAAGGATCGAAAACAGATGAGCATAGCTGAAATATAATGAGCAGGAACAGAAACAGAAACAGAAACGGGACCAAAAGCGGCGTGAGTGGTTTTTCAAGTGAGCCAACTTTTAAATTCATTTAGATATAAGGAGCAGCTCTTTAAACTTCAGGCGCGGCTCCGTGCCGGCTCTAACTTCTGGCTGCATTCGGTGCTTTACTTACTCTTAAGGGGTTTCCAGCCTGTTTGCTCGGGCTTACAGCGGAGCGAAGCATTCATTATGTGTCTACCCAACTCAGCTGCAAGTCCTTGGGCCCCGTTTGTTGGCCAAAGGAAACGTAATGTACACTAAATGGATATTTAATTACACTTTGCCGTCCGGCCGGCCGGCGGGTCTGCTGTCCGGAGCTGAGCTGAGCTGAGTTGAGGGGCCACAACAGACCGGCTTGCACCTGGCCAGGACCAGGTGGGAGTTTCGGCAACTAAATGGGGTGGGAGGTTCATTTTGCTCGTCAACAACAACTTTAGTGGCAGCGACTTAAATGCTTATAAACTATGCCTTAAAGATTTACTACAAGAAATGAAAATTAATTTTAAAAGGGTTTTCTTTTTAATTGATTAACGAGAATTTGGCGTGCAATTCCCTTGGCACACACGACGTATGCGTAATTTCTGCATTCAATTTCACCAATTGCCAGAGCTAGACTCGAACATATCAAGCAATTATTATTGCATTTAGACAATCCATTTGCAAATATCCACTGAGACTTGAAAATTTGCTACAAATTTGCTTGGTCGACATTGCGTATACGCAATACGGGCCAATTTCTAACTTTGGCTAATAATTTAATTGACACGCACAAAATTGTGTACGTGTGTTTGTGTGCGCATCTTGATGGGTGTTAAGAGACGTTTGTTAGAAGTTGCTAGTGTCTGCCTTATGATTTATTCCTGTGCATATAACGCATACGCCCCGTGCGACTCGAGTTGCACATCACATTCAAATGAAAAACATGGAAATATTTAAATTCACATTCGTATGTTCAATTTATTGCCAGTGGACTTGACATTTAATCAATTTAACAAATCCAGCTACATTTTAACACGGCTTATGATGAATTTGGCTATTATAGTCAGAATAAATACAAATTGAAGGCAAATGGGCAATTGGGAAATTGGCTTAGGCATCATTTCAAAATAAATGCCATAAAAATGTTCTTGAAAGTGATTCCGAGCTATTAATATTTATTTTATTTAATAAATCAACAAAATTATAAGAGACCTAGACGATGCCACGCCCACAAGAGTTTGGGCCAATAGCAAAACAATATTCTAGCCACAGCTACAGCTGCCTAATTTACAAGTAAGACTACCTCTGCCCTTCGTCAAAGGACGAGCCATCAATTTAATGGCATAGCAAATGAATGATATCCAATAATTCTGCTTCACATTTCGTGATATTTCAAAAATTGGGAAAATTAAAATAAATGTGTAAAAAAAATCCGCTCTATTTCAAAAGAAAATCTACCAAATGTACGTGCAAACGCTTGGTTAAGCGATTCGCATCGATTTAAAGCCAATTTGAGCTCCAGCAAGGACTCCAGCTGCCAGGCAGCTGCTCTTTGGTCTATGGAAATGAAGTGCAAGGCTTGCAGACTTTGGTTTATACTAAGGACTAACTGCAAATACATGTATGTATATATATACGAGTATGTGTAACAGCAAACTCATATGTACATTTACACATATTTGTGTGTCTGTGGGGTGTGTGCCAGTTGTCGGCTTGGAAGTCGCTTCTGATTGTCATTCTGGCAGTCAGTTAGCAGTGACTCAGGATTCAGGATTCAGGACCCAATGGCAGCAGCCACATTTATGCAGAGACAGTAGTATTTATATATGTAGATATGTACATGCCTGAAAGCACAATGCTCACACACACACAAACACACACACACACATAGCAAAAGGCGGGCAGACAGTCATAGACATGCAAATTGAGGCAGTGCGCGTTGTTTTCATTGAAAGTTTATATTCCTTTGTTATTAATATTTTAAAAGTTCGCAGTGAACCAGCAAATTGAAGCAGACGCAAGACGACGGCTGCAACAGCAATTGCGATTTATGCACTCCTGCCAATAAATTTCCTCAATTGTTAAGCCCCTCATATTAGAATTCTAATAAATGTTAGATATTCCATAAGCTTTTAAAAATGAACGAGAGATTGGAGCTGAAGGGATCGAAAGTGCCAAATGCTTCGAAGCGCTACGACAATTCGTCGCTTGTTTGGTTTACGGCTTGATCGAGCTTCCTGGCTTTATGGCTGGCTTTATATAGCTAACAGCCCAGGTTGTTTCAAATTTTGGCGTTCCTATATTCGATCCCCATCAAAAAGTTGCATCTACAACATATTTACGCTTTCCTGCTGGGTCTCCCTTAAAAGTTTATAATTTGCAATTGAAACATTTTGAAAAAATCTGGATAGGTTCCAGTTTTGGGTTGGCTGTTTTTTGGGTTTAGTTTAAGCTGATGGATAATTGGAATCGGAACTGCATTGGTTCAACCCCGTTTTTCCCTCTTGCATTGACAACTTTTCTATTCGAGTAACTTTTAAGGCATCTCGAAATACCCGCAATGTTTTAATGCAGCCCTGATGTGTACGTTCTATCTCGTCTATCTTGCTTTTTTAGATCTGTCTGTACCGGAACTGCAGCGCATTGTGCCCAAAAATGTGCCTATGTGACAGATATGCTCATATACATATATACATTTATACATTGTGTGTATGTGCATTTATATGTTTACATTGCATACAAGCACAAGAAAATATTTGCACTTATATAGTTTTTTTTTTTCATATGCTTTTTAAATTGT